>NC_135773.1:4273453-4322809 GCF_028453695.1 Augochlora pura | reverse complement strand
CTGTCCGAGCGATTATATCGCTAAATAATGGTCGCTGCTCCCTTTCTACCCGCCGTTTTCCACCGCGAGAAAGGATCATCGCTCGGGCGCCTACTGTGCGGGACGCGCGGCTTATCGATTCAACCCCGGGCTGCTCTTATCGTACGTTAACCGTTTTCTCGGCGGCGGCACAGGCCGATTCGACGTACGGCGTGGTATTTAACACTAGAACGACGGGAGCTTGAAGCCGGGAAAATGACTGCTTCTCGGCAATATAGGTATAACGCACATATATATACCGGAAATGAAGGAGGGGGGGGGGGGGCATCAACAATGATTAATAAACGCATTTATATATTGCAGAAAAAGTCACAAAATTATAAAAAGCTGTGTCATTATTTACATAATTATTTTTCTAATTGAAATTGAGAAGCAGTCAAAATGACTTGCTTAGGCAATCTAGTGTTAACCGACGCGGTCGAAAATGTTACCTCGCTTCTATTTTAGTATATAATGTTATTAAACTGGTATGGGATTCTTGTGATATCGTTTTGTTATCCGTTTAAAATCGAGAGGTATTACGATTGTTCTTGTATTCTATGAGATTGGGGAATTATTTATTTGTACAATGTGAAATGGTATAAAAAATAGCTGAAGTTAATTTAATCAGTTATGGCTGCGATATTTTAGTCGGTTCAATTCTTTGCCAACAATTTCCATTTATATATTTTTAAATCTTTTTGTATGGACTTGTATTTGTAAATCGAAGTTATATGGACTGGAGTATTTATAATTCGAAGATTGATTATTGCGTCGATTTTCTTAAATATATTGCATATATTCTTATCGATAATAACTATTAAATAACCATGACTCGATCCTGAAGTAATCATAACCTGAACAAGTATCAATTGAAAATGAAACGATTAGAAACACCAGCAGTCTAACAATAATTACAAAGAAGTAACAAAATCATACCGATGTCCAGAAATACACAATAAAATCGTTCCACGCGTAAAACAAATGGCGCAAGACCGCAACATACTATACAAACAGTGTAGAAGAACGACGATCCCTGAACATTTTGATACCGTATTCATTCATATTAATCAAACAGTGAGAAACGACAACGTTTCACTTCGGGCGATCCATTAGCTGCATTTCCCACGCCTCGGACATTTCGGTCCATTAATAGCAGACTTTTTTTTCGTAAGTGTTCCACGTTCGTGTTATTTATTGCATACTTGTATTTCGGTGGACGACAACGACACGGCCGGGAACGTGGTAAAACCGACAAATGTCGAGCGTAATAATTTTGTCACGTCTCCCTGGATTATTGATTAATTGCTCCTTCCGCGTATCTCTCTCTCTCTCTCTTTCTTTCACTATTTTTCTCTCTCTCTCTTTCTCTGTTTCTCTCTGTCTCTCGTTTCCCCCCTGCTCCCAGTTTCTCTTTCGCCGCGGCTCGGTTATTCGCGCCTCGTTCCACCGTTTACAATTTCTCGTTACACCGGGGGAATAAAAATGTTGTTGCATTCGAAAGATACGCGCGCGCCATTTTTAATTTTTATTTGAAACGTCCGCCGCCGTCGGCGGTGGGGGTGAGGGGGTGGGGGGTCGAAGGCGCCCCTTTAAAATGCAGTTTCCGCTGTTGAATGATTAAAAAAGTTCACCGCGTTTTATTCGATGGCGGCAAGCGGCAAGCGGCAAGCGGCAAGCGGCGTCGGCGGCGCGTTAAGCTTAATCCTGTGGTACTTGCCGCGGCGCGCGTAAGCATTTTAGAAGTTACTGATTGTTTTAATATTCATGAAGACACGCCGGACAACAGCGAACAGAGTCGTAGAGGCTCGTCGCGGAATTACCAAGCGCCCGGGCAACGTACGGTCGTGGTATTAAAAAATCATGCGGCTAATCCCGTCTGCCTTCGTTATCTTGCGGAAAGCTGCGTTCCTTACTTATACGAGCACGGGACTCCTCCCAGATGAACCGTAACGGCCTCTCTCTCTCTCTCTCTCTCTCTCTCTCTCTACCTCTCTCCCTCTCTCTCTCTCTGGCATGTCTGCCGAATCGATTTTAATTCCACCGTTTACGACGGCATTTTCAGGAAATTTCGCTAACAAGTTCCTGGACAAAATTATTTAAATTAAAGTGGGCCTAAAATTTATTTCGCGAGCGCGTGCGATTAAAAGCGTAAAACTCTGTGAACTTTGATTAGAAACGAAGATACAAGGAAGTGTCGTTACGACGTTCCTCTACGCCAATGCGAATACGAGTCATACAAAATTAAAAAGACTAGAATTTTAGTGGTTATGTTCTAAGGATTTGTTATAGCAATTATTTTAGCGATCTCTTCGCGTCAAGCAGATTCCAGAAGATTTATTTAGTAAATGGCAATGTCAAAATTGTTTTTCAGATTTATCCAATATGAATTCGGTTAAATAATTTCACGTGCTTTTCGTGCTTTTAATATTTGAAATGCGAAAATATAAACTTCCGAATTAATTGTACATTTCACTTGTAATATAGCTCGTATAGGATCAAAATAATTTACTCATTATACTAAAAACTGAAAAGGTACAATCTGCGTCTACTTAAAATACGATCGTATAAATCAATGTTTAAGTCGGGACAGAAGATTGTGTCATCCTCTTACTACTCGCATCGTTTAATATGCAAGTTGAGCACGTAGATAGGTAACGAGAGTGAATGTTACTTATCTTAATACAGCGTTGCGAGTTGTTTTTTTTTTCACCAGTTTCGCCATTTCTCCTCCAGTGTATGGAAAACAGTGGCTTCTGTGCCGTTGTTGGATCCGCAAAGTAAGATTACTCTTTGACCCAGTTCGGAATAATTACATTCTCGTATTTTTATTCCGCCGTTCCCCGGAAACGTACGACTATGTAACGCGGCTGTTCGTGAAAATGGAGAGAAGACTTCCGTATGGGTAAAACTGCGATGACATTTAGATTACTCCGATCTGAAGGATAACTTTGGGACACGAAGACGAACGGCGCTGGTTTTACCTGGAGAAAATGATCCATTCATTGGTGGAATTGTTAAGCGAGGACAACTATCGCGTGTCATTTGGAAATGCTAAATTTTACTTATTGTAATTCGTCGTGGTTTAATGAGTCAGACTCTTGGCGGAAATTTTTAGTAATAAATTGTTAGATATGTGGGTTGTTCCGTGTCCAATATTTAAATATTTAAGGAAATATAGACACGTAACAAATATAAATCATATTTTTCTTTTGAGAAATTATTGCGATAGAAGAGGTTATAATCGTTGTAATTCTAAAGTTTATAGTAGAATTTTATATGTTGCCATTTATAGGTTAACTATCGCGTATAATTTCGAAATGTTAAATTTTCCTTACTTTAACCACTCGTCATGATTTAACGAGTCAGATTCCTGGCGGAGATTTCTAGCAATAAACTATTAGGTACGAGGGTTCAATATTTGAATATTTAAGGAGATATAGACACGTAATAAATATAACTATAATTTTTCTTCTAAGAAATTATTGCGAAGAAAGGGGTTCTAATCGTCGTAATTCTAAACGTTATATCATAATTTTACACACAGTCATTTCCAATTTAATTTCATGCGCGAATTGGATTATTTTCTAAACAGCTTTTATCCGCTCCTAGCGCGCGATAGCTCCATGAATATTAAAAAGATAAATAACCGTATCCGTGATACCGTAAACACGAAAATAGCATTTTATACTTTCGAGTGCGTCGGGCATTTCGAAAAAATTGATATCGGAGGAATGCTATATTTTTCATCCATATAAAGTAAACTACGACGTGTAAAAAAATATCCACAACAAAAACTGGACACCTCTGCGTCCAATTTCAGTGGTATCGATCCATCAGTTTTCCAAACATGCAGGTTATCGTTTTTGAAAACACTGTTCGGAGAAGAACAAGTCTGCAACTACGGCCTCGTTTGCCTGCCGAACTAGGTCTCCGTTGCATCCGTAATTTTCGGAACACTGTGAATAGCAAAATTACGCTGTCGGAGGTGAAAGCAGATTTGTTGTGAATCATATTTTTTTCTTATCATAGAATTATATTTATTACTGTTTAAATGGTAACGAACATCGATGCGTGATATTAAAAATACACGACGTCATCGACGCGCCCTTATATTTCTTTGGTTTCACCCTTTGCAGATGAGAATATTTTTCTGGGAGAACTAGATTGTTTGTTTATTTATTTGTGTATTTATTGGATATATTGTGAAGTCCTGTTGGAAAATATAAATTACAATCGAACGTAAAGATATAAATTACTAACGTTCGATTTCAGTAATTATTTCAAGTGAAATTTAATTATTAAAAAATGAAATTTAATTGAAGTAATTATCTCAAGTTAAATTAGAATAGTTTAGCTTTAGACTAGGATCTTCTACTATGATTAAATGATACTTAA
This sequence comes from Augochlora pura, assembly GCF_028453695.1. NCBI lineage: Eukaryota > Metazoa > Arthropoda > Insecta > Hymenoptera > Halictidae > Augochlora > Augochlora pura. The sequence continues at coordinate 4,318,393 of NC_135773.1, read as the reverse complement.
ACATAAATAAATCAGTGCGACTTCTGGAATAAGATACAGAAATCTGGAAATCGTCGTTGTATCGACATTCGAACCGTTGAAATCATCCTCGCACCGCTTTCCGCTAGTAGATATTCTTTCGAGCGGCATAAGTCGGGCCGGCCGTAACACATTCCGACTCCCCTGGCGATCGTCAACTTGGCAGTCCTCGGCGTAACAAAGCATTCTTACCCCGGTAACGAACGCGAAACCCGATACCGGAGCCCCGGGCGGCCGTGAACCCCGCGCGGATCTCGAATTACGCGAATCCTGATCAATTTCGCTGCACCGCGGATGGCGCATAAAATCGTTTTCGCGTTACATTTTATTCGGTCGTTACCGAGCGGGACGTGAAATATCAATTTTTCGAGCCCGGGGACCGGCGGGGGGGGGGGGGGGGGGGGGGGCCCGGGGCGGGGGGGGGGGGGGGGGGGGGGGGGGTGGAGGCCGCCGCAACGGGGGCGGCGCGGGAATAACTCGCCTAAGCCTCGGATTTGCCAGGCGGCACCCGTAAATTCGAGACTACGGGGAGGGGGGCGCGCGCACGAAACACACCTAGGCCGCGATATCAATTACCATTTCTGACCTTAGCAGTCGTATGTACATATGGGCTCGTCGACCGGCTCTGAACCGGATTTACGAGCGACGCTCGAACGAACGATTGACCCCGGCACGGTCGCGCGGGAAAGGTTACGGGGGTATTTACAATTTCCGACCCTTAAAGGCGCACCTGCTACACACGGCGTATTACGGTTAAAAGGACGCGGCCCTTTATCTTCGACGGCCGACAGCAGAGGTCACATTTATGGGCTCAGGTGGCGTCCCGATAGAGTAGTCGATACCCAACCATCTATCCAACGTGTCGTTTGCTCTTGTCTCTCGCCAACACGCTCGCGTCGCCGCTTCTGGCCGCCACGGGCTACTCTTTCACGCTTTTCCTCCATCGATCGCGCTAACGTGTCTTGATCTTCTCGTATTTTATTCGACAGATTCTGTTATTGAATTTAAAAGACGATTTTTTAGTTTTTGGCAGTGTTTCTTTCTCATTGTGGTACCATTAACCTTCATCGCCATTGTAGATTATTTAGAGGTTGGCGTAAATTTATTTGCTTTTTTTTCGAAATCGTAGTTAAATATTTATCATTTTGTTTAAAATCGTATGGTCTAAATTCGAGTTAACATGATTGTTTTCTAATTTTTTGTATGACGTTTGTTGTATGATGTAACACGTTGTTAGGTTATTTGATTTCGCAACCATCCAGGAAACTGAGTTTTACAAAATTATTAGCCAACGGAGGTTATTTTATAAATTTATATTATATTACAAACGTTAAGGAATATTTTAGAATTTTTCAGATATTTTTATAGCCCGGAATAATAATTATTTAGGCTTGGAAGTGAAAAATGTATATGGATCAAAAAGTAATGTTTTAGAAATTGGTGACGATTTTTCATTGCATTTTATTACATATAAAATATAAAAGAGATTTGTTCATTACTGCACTTTCACAGATGTAAAGATTAAGATTTATCCTTTGTGACGATCCCTTAAAAGTTAATGTACCGTATTTTTTAATGTTTCATCAAGGTTTGAATACAAAGTGTGCTCTAAACTTTACAGTACTATAAAGTGTACCATGATCGTCAGAACACTATACTACTGAGTTTGTTCTCTATTTCTATTAGATTTCACAAGAAATTTTTTAATATTTTTAACAATATTTCTTATTATACTATATTCAACTAATTATTTAGTCTTGAATTATTTAAAAATCTAAGAACCTATCGAAAAATTTGGTCCTCATATTTGCACATATCATACCTTTACAACTTCCATAAAAAATACACGATATAAAGTCAGAATTATTCTGCTTAAAAATAATTGAAGAATTAAATTTATAATAACCTACTCTTAAAATACTTTCCAAAACCCTTCACCATGTACAACGCGAATATTACAACCCTGTCCGAGTCTAATTAAAAAATGACAATCAAAAGATTTCATAAAAATTATACAAATTCGCCTGGCAAGCTCGACAAGCCGTGCTCCCACGGCCATGATCGTCATTGACAGCGACCGTGTTAATAAGCGTCCCAATTTCAAATCGCGTCTTCTTTTTCCAGTCACCAGAAAATTAGGTTGAACGCTGGCACCGTCGCCAATTACCATTAATTAGCACCGTTCGAACGAATTTAACCATTTCCGAAGACGCAACTCGGAATCTTATCTGCGGCGTTTTATCGTCGCGCGCAAATTAGTCGATTGTTACCCGTATGCAAACGACACGGGGCTGGGAACGGGCCGCGTGTAGCAACGCGCAGTGTCCGCGATCATTATCGATCCAGACGTTCCGAATAAACCAATAAACGACGGGACACGCGGTATAATTGACCCGTAGCGGGCGCCGTTTAATAAGCAAAACGTTTGTCATTAGCGCGGGAGCGCGTGGTCGAAGAAACGATGATTCCGGTCGAAATTAAATGACACCGTTTAATTAGCTTATCAGACGGAATTGGGTCCGACGTCTGGCGAAACTGGATCCCATGCTGGGGGCCGCCGGTTTCCTTTCTAACGGCGCGGCGCGGCTCGAACGACTCCGCCGATAATTCCACTTGTTTTACTTCGACCAATCGCCGTGAGCGTATTTTAAGTTCACCGAGTGATTAGTATCGACAGCAATAGTGTCTAATTGGCTCGAGAACGCTTTCTTCCTTCGAAGCAATTAAATCGTCGCCGAATATCAAAAATGTTGGTAATTTTACAAGGCGTGCATTGTAAATTATTATTACATTTTCATTATTTTAACCCTTTGCACTCGAAGCCATTTTAAGCTTAGATCCAAAATTGCTATTTTCACCAGCTGTAGTATATACTTAGTATAATTTATGCATGTAAAATTGAGTCTTGCGACTCGTAAAACTGTTGTGCTTTTAACAAAAGGGTATTTAATAATGTCAACATTATTTTGTAAATTATATAACAATTTTCATTGGCGTTTCAGAGGCGCCATTCGAATGCAAAGGGTTAACACTAAACCTACCAAATCGGTCAAAATGACTCCACACTTTTCCACAGTGAAGCATAAATTGTAATACAAATGGCAGAAAGTCTAAATAAATCCAGTCTTGCCATTATTCTATAGCAAATCGCGTAGCCATTGTTCGAGTTCGGTAGGTTTAGTGTTAAGTTCCCCAAGTGATTAGTATAGTATAGTATAATAATAATATTTATTTATTTTCAGCCTCTCGGCCAAGAAATAGGACTTGGTTTACAAAAACCTAACTCTACATTGCTTTCTTAATCTTTCATTCATAGTATAGTATAGTATAGACAGCAATAGTACTTAATTAGCTCGACAACGCTTTCTTCCTCCGACACAGAATCGAATCATCGCCGAATATCAAATACGTTGCCAATTTTACGACGCATGCGTTTCGAATCATTATTACATTTTCGTCGTTTTATTTTCACGAATATCATGCAACGCGCGTAGTCGCGACGATACCAAATATCAATTAACTTTGTCAGATATTATGGTCTCTATCAACGAATAAATTCTATCGTGATGCGATATTTGAAATGCGCGTTTCATATATAATATTTCATTTTATCCATTAAAGTAATGAAATTGTAATATTCTGTGCTATACACCGAATGATTAAAACCTGAATATTTTATTCGTTGAAGTTTCGCTCCGCGTTTACGATACTATTTTATCCGAACCGTGTGTCTCTCTCTCTCTGTGTGTGTGTCTGCGTGTATATGTGTCTGTTATTAGGGTCATAAAATTCAAAATCTGTGTCTCTGATTTTCGCGGAACTTCTACCGTTTCGTTGCATACAAATTATTTAGTTTTCGTGTATGATATATGAAAGGTTGAGAAGCGGGTTGCGACCAAAAAATATACGGTCGGTCGGGAAAATATTGTTTAAAACGGTATCACTTTTTCGATGCTGGGATCGCATGAATTTTGTTCGGATATTACATAGAGTAGGTCAGCGGACAATATATGAACAAATATAATTGACTGAAATGAGAAACAACGATAAAAATTCAAAGTTCAATAACCCGCGATTTTAAGTATTTTTCAATGTTTACATTTAAGCGCAATTATCCAAAATTATTTATTCTTTCTTAAAATTATTTCCGATCCAGCGTTTCAAATTCACGTGAAAAATATTCCGAATAAATAATAGATAATAAATGGCCTTCTTTCCAAGCCACGCTGATACGCAATACCAGAGATACGTGGCGTTGTTCAGCTGCAAATTACGGAATATGTTTTTCCATCCGCAAATAATAAATCTGTCGCTACAAAAGCGGAATCTTGACCCGGGAAGCGGCCGCTAACGGAGATTTAATCACTTTTGCGACCGGAAGCCGGACGGGGGCCCCCCGATGTTTCTCTATCTTTTTTTTTCCCCGGCGTTGACGAATGAAATTCCTCTGAAAATTTATTCCGCGGCTCCTCCCTTTGATATTTTGTGTGCCGGCACGCGCGCGCGCTCGCGCACGCCGCGGAGCGAGCGTGTAATTTTCCGCGGAGCGCATACTTCGCCGGCGCGATATTAGCACCCGGACGCGTTTCGCACGCCACTCATCGTCGGACGTCTCTTAACTATGCATTCTTTGTTCTTTGGACAAACGATATGGAAGGCCTGTTCGCCCGCCGCGCCGTACGTTTTTCGATGATTTTTTTTTACTCGCCGCGGATATTTTTCGTTTCACCCTTTGGCCGAACTTGTTTTTTTTTTTCGCCGCGCAACGCTCGGATAAATTGGGCGAATTGTCTGTTTGTTTTCTGCGTTTCTGTTTTATATATATAGAGAGAGAGATAGCTAGATACATAGATAGATAGAAATAGAGAGAGAGAGAGAGAGAGAGAGAGAGAGAGAGAGAGAGAGAGAAAGTGAATTTAATGGACGGAGGACGCACAATCGTTGAGGATTGAATGCAGTAATATTCCATTGTTGATGGTAACTGTTCATACAGTTGCAACATCAGATCTTTATAAATAGCGAACACGAGAGAGAGAGAGAGAGAGAGCCGCGCCGAATGTTGCTGAATAGGTTACACGGCGCGCCCCGTGTACACGTTGTTGTGTGTACCGTGCATGTAACGTAATTACCGGATATAATTACGAAACTACGGACTTTACGCATTTATTGCATCCGCAGTGATGAATACCGCCGGTGCAAATGTAACTTTGACATGATTTTAATCAAGTTTGATAACGTGTGCGCAACCTGGAAACCCTTTGACGCCCTGTTTATCGGAATTTAGCCCTTCGAGGTATATTCCTGCCCGTGTGCCAACGTTACAGCTTTTGTCCTGACGACATTCTTGATCCTGGCGCGATTCTTAGTCGAACCGGGTCAGAACACACCGTTTCAATTAATTAATATCCAGTATTTAATAAATGTTCATTATTTGTAATGAAAATAAGGTTTTAATCTTGTTTCACTGTGAATTTAGAACATTAGAATCATTTTAACCCTTTGCGATCCCCTTGAAGCTATTTATTTATTTTCTCCATTTTTATATGAAATTGAAACTTATTAATGGGTTACATATATTTAAATTTTAGAAAAGAATTAATAAATGTTATTTCTACTTAATCCTCTACAAAGGGATTATAATCCGCATGATACATATGTATAAAGTTAATACGACTGCAAAGAGTTAAACTCAGGTATATTCATAGAATTATATATGTTTATTTTCTGTATTTGTTTAATATAAAAGAATACTGAAATCTTCGGTCAGCTTTTGATAAAAAGAGGTCCTTTATGGAACAGTCTGTATAAATTTTTACTATGAATCAGTGCACGTGAAAGCTCTACAATTTGATCAGAATTATCCTTGTATATATATATATATATATATATTTAATAATAATTATATTTGATCAGAAAAATTTTACCATAATTTTCTAATAAAATAGTCTGTAACGATTCTTATGGTATCGTGTAATTCGATTGGGATTATACCAACAACAATACCACCACTACATTCCAATAAAACATCTTAAAACACGTCTTATAGTATCGCATAAAAGAATTGCGTTCAACAATGTAACATCCGATAACAATTGATCAATCCAGACAGCCGGCGTTTACAGCGACCGCTTCGATATCAGAAAAATTTCGAATTCTTTGCTTCCCCGTCGATGCCGGGAAAACAGATTTCCCCCTCCTCCACCCCCCCCCCCCCCCCCCGCGAATCGGAATAATTTCTCTTACGAACGTAAATCTCCGTTAGCGTCGGTGCGCCGCAAGTCGGACGCTCGGCGGACGATGGGTTGACGCACGCGGAAGACTTTCTTTCGTTTATCTCGGGTTATACGTCTTCATGGCAATCTCGAAGAAGTGCATTCGGGCGGACAGTAAAAGAAGCGTACGTACGACGTGGCGAGTCGTTCGATATCGGACGAAAGAAAAGTAAGATTCTCCTCGTCGTTGAGATAAAGGATATCTATAGCCGTGTTTACGTGACGGCAAGAGATCCGGGGCTCATTCGACTTTTCCCTTTCCCCCCGCCCCCCCGTCCACCCCCGCCGGTGTAGTTCCGGGGAGGGAAGCTCTCGGAACGGCGTCGCCATGGTTGCCTACGCCTGCGCGTGTAATGCGTTCATCTTTCGGATTGACCGAATAAAACTTCCGAAACTCTTTTCGTGAACGACGGTGTCAGCCGTCGGGATCCGCGTAGCCGAAGTTTCGGTTATGGATTCGCCGATCGAAATGGGGAAATTCCGCGTTTTCCTTATACCCCCTTTTTTTTTACTGCACCCTTATCGAACAAGATCCTGCTCCTTCGCCAGTCGAATTTATTGTATTTTAGGATAGGTTCAGAGCGGAATAATTTTCTCTAACTATAGATAATTCTAGACGTAAATTTATTTATTTAATATTTTTAGAGCGATGTTTAAACAGCCAAATTGAAGCATTGAACATTCTTCCGGATATCTACACTTTAAATTACAATATTCGAGCGTCTCAGAATTTTCTCCGACTTTTTTACAGTCTACAATAATAAAAATTATCGACCAGATATAAAATTTGATTATTCTTATTATTCTAATATTATTCTTATCAATTAATGTTCAATACTTCTTTTAGAAATTTTATACGTTTTATTTTATCGTTAGTTAAATTACTTGACCATGACTAAGGTAAGTATAACATAACCTTACTTTTTATCTCATTAAGATAAATGTCACTCAAAAGTAGACACTCGAAAATTGCCTTTTTACAAATTTCCTCCAGAAACGTACTTTTAAACGATCTTTATACGATTCTTTTATCATTTTAAAAATTGCAGACAAGAAGTCCGGTTAGCTTTGAGGCCAGGTTTCATCCCTTGGACTAAAAGTGGACGAAGCGGACGAGGTTATTCTCACGGTGGATCACTCTAACACTCCGCAAAGTTTCTTTAAAACCTTAGAGTGTCTCTCTTAAGAATGAACAACTTGTTCCAACGTGATCACTCAGCAACTTAACACTTTACCGACCGGTCATTCTCGGCCTTAAACATATATTTACATAACATTATCATTTAACAGTATTTCTCCTATTTTATTTATTTATTCATCGCGAAAGGTGTGTAATACTTAAGGAATTGTATAATAATACTTCAATAATACTAATATAACTAATACTAAATATATAATAATATCTCAATAATACTAGTATAATTAATACTAAATATAATTTAATTTAAGAAATTATATAATATAATAAAACCTGAATAATAATAATATAACTAATACTGAACATAATATAACTTAAGAAATTATATAATAATACCTTAATAATAGGTAGCAAATTATTGGCTGCCATGATGATCGATTCACAGACTTCCGGTCAGGATAAAAAGTCGATTTAAAGACTGCCGGTTGCTATAATGTTAACCCTTTGTATTCGAGTGGCGACTCTGCGGTGCCATTAAAATGACCGTAATACATTACAAAATTATTTTTAGTAGACATCGCCAGAGCTTAGATATAAAAATTGTTAAAAGTGTAACTATTATACGAGTCACAAAACTCAATTTCCTATGCATAAATTAAATATTGTTACACAAAATAGAGACACTAGAAGGCAGAAAAATTATTTTATTTCGAGTGCAAAGGATTGAAAGTCAAGCATCGAATTTCGAAAAGAACACCGGCATTTCCACCTAAGCTTGGATGCGATCTGCGCCGTTCCGTCGGCCGGAACGCCGATCCCCAGGCCTCCCTAAGGATGTTAATAACCGTCGTTGGGTACCACGGCTGATAACTTATTGGATTCCGCTGGTCGGTCGTTTGCCTGTACAGGGTTTACCCGTTAAAATCAGTCTGGCACGTCAAAGTCGACATAATTTCATCGGATCGGGGAAAACTGCGGAAGCACTCGAGAGAGAGAGAGAGAGAGAGAGAGAGAGAGAGAGAGAACTCGAAACCTGGTTATGGGAGGAGGTTTTCACTTAGTAAATTGAACTCGGCGAAAGTTCGCCGTCTGAAGCCGCTGCTCCGCGATGCCGGCAAGACTGTTTCGCAAGCGCAATAAGCGTCACCGCATCCACGGACATCGCGCGAAGTAGCCGGCGTCGCATAGTTGTCGACTGTGAAAAAAATCATTTCTTTGGACATTGACGTAATTCGCGGTTCAATCATACTTTTGACCATAACCTTGGCGATTACGTCGATTATTAATTTTGTTAATAATATGTATACATTGTTATTTGCTTCGTTAACCTCCACTGTGTACAATGATTAATAAATTGCTGACTTAGTGCGGTTGTTGCAAAAATGGCTGGTGATAATTCAGAAGTGATTTTTGATTGATTTAATTATTATCGTTTCTTATTGGAAATATTAACATTAGCACAGTGGATTGTTTTGAATAATAAAAATATTACAATGTGCCTTCATAATTTTATTTATTAATTTTTGCATAAAAAATAAAATTTGTTAAATACCAACAATATTAACAGGCGAACAAACCATATCTCAATTAAATTCTATAATTAAAAATTCTGCTCGAAAAACGTTCCGAGATGGTCGAAAACTGATAAAAGTAACAGGAAACGACAGTCATCGAATTGTTAATTAAAGACGAACGTCAGCATATTTGCATCCCCGTTGAAAAACCCGTGGAAAGAACGCCGCCGCCTTCGGGACAGTTTAAAAGTTTCAAAAACCGAGAATATTCGCGAGCTTCTCGAGAGATGAGCACCTCTGCCGCGTCGAGAAAAAGCTGCGATGGGCGGAGCCGCTCGTTCACGGGAATGTCCAAATCATTTTATATCCACCGCTGCGACCGCTTGACGACACGCCTTTGAATCCGGGATCAAAAGTATTTCGTTACGAGATGGGACTGCATAATTCATTGTCTGAATGTTTCATCAGCGGGATTACTCTTCCCGTTCGCCACAATGTTGGGTCCCGCGTGCACGATGCGCTTCGACAAATCATTAATTATTCATTTAGGTCGAGGAATTTTTGATATTCCTCCCCCACCCCTCCGCCCCTTCGCCTCCCCGCGTCGTTTCTATATACCCGTCGCTTTTATCGTGATTCAAGCTCCCCGTTAAGAACAGGAAAATGCCCCTCGTCCGCGCGGTCCTTGCAGCTTCACAAGCTTTACAACCGCCCTCTCCTCGGTCGGAAAGCATTTTTTTTTTCGGCCGGCAATAAAAAGCCGGGAACGCGCGGAAAACGGGGAGCCCGTCGAGCGATAAAATTCTCGAATTTGTAACGCGCAGCGCGCGCGCGCGCGCGCGGCCCTGGCCTTGTGAAAAATTAAAAGTTCCCGTGTAAACAGCCGTTCGAATGTTAACCCAGTTACGACAAACTCCGCGCGCGCGCACCGCCCAGCTGTATCTGTAAATGTTAATAGCTTCCTACGTTACCGTTCCGTGGAACTTCGTTCTTAGTGCAGCAAGACCTTCGGGAAAGTATGCCTTTACTTCTTAATGTCTCTCGAACGCGATGCCCGCGCAGTTATTTTGAATATTCAGCGACCCCTTTCGCGGCCCCAATCGTCTCCTTATTCGAATCACGGAAATCGTATTTATTCGGAACGCATTGGCTTTCTTTTTATACTGGATGCGCTGGGTAGTTCTCGCGAATAGGTGTTAAATAACGCGAGAATACGCTGTTAAAAATATTTTTGTACAGTGTCTATAAACTTCGTTCTTACAATGTCTTTTAAAAATTTCTTTTAGGTTAGTATTGCAAATTTTAGTATAACATCGATATTTTAGCTCTTGCAACACATTAGTCAAAGATATGGATATTTATATAATTATCTGTTTTCTATTGTCAATTACAAGACGAACTTCTTTAGCTAATTAAAAAGTTTACTACAGAAAAATTATGTTAAAAAAGCTATTAAATCTAAATAAGTTAATTGCAATATTGTATCTCGAAAACTTCCATATAACTTCAATGTATAAAGAAGTCATTTTGCATGCGCGCGCAGTACAAGAAAAGTTACAAAAATAAAAAGAGTAAATATTTTTGCCAATACCACCATCGTTGTTAATAATTTTAGAATTCCCGGCAGCGATTGTTTCATACCAATATCTAATTTTTTCTATTCTCAAAAAACGTGGCGAAGCAGAAATTAAACGCTATTTAGAGGCGACTGCTTTCACGCATCTTCCACGGTGTCCACGTGATCTGTTTCCCGAAGCAAAAACAATTTATGTTTCCCCCTAGCGAAATGACGTGGTTTCATTGATAACGGTGGGTGTACCACGAACTGTTCAAAAGAACGTCGACTGAATGGCGCGCCAAGCTTTCGCCGCGCGCCCCCTTTGTGTCCGTTTTCTGCGATGTCCTTCCACCGGTGACATTCCGGGAATGAAATTTAAGGGAAGAAGCGTTTATTTTCGAGACGGGAGCACTCGCGGAATCGTAATGCGTGTGTTACACCGGCCACCGAGTGGCTGCTAGCGCGCCAACTGGGTTGCTCCCGTGAAATTGGAAGTGAATACGGCCAACGTGAACGCCATCGGATACGAACTCCGTGATGTTTTAATGAATTCGATGAGACGGTATATTTCTGTGGCAATAGGGAACATAAGATGGTTGATTATAGAATGACGTTTTATTTTTAAATTATAGAAATTATGACGAGTCTGTCATAGAAAATGATTAGATGAATTTTTCAATTCGGACACATACTATACGAGGTATTTAAAAATTATGGTACTTCTGAGAGATGATAGGTTCCTGACGTCATTTGGAGTAACTTTTTCCTTAACGAAATTGCAATCCGCGGTTCTGTTCACGAGTTATTAACGAAAAACAGTGGCCAATGATAAGCTAGCTCGGCTGGCGTAAGGCGGCGGCTGGACCGCTCGTTGGCTCGACAGCCTTGCGTCGGCCAAGCTCGCCTCTCATTGGTCAGTGTTTTTCCTAAATAACTCCTAAACAGAGCTACATATTGCATTTTAAGTAAGGAAAAAGTTACTCCAAATATCCTCAGGAATCTCTCACTTCTCATAAGCAATACAATTTCATCGTTCCTTAACAATATTAGACAAGAAATGTGTACAATCTATGTCAAACAGAAAGTTTCTCAAAACAAGCGATATTTAAGTAATGGTCACCGGTGGCCAGAGACAAATTCAGAAACCGTATCCGAATATCAATGCGAACCAACGATAAATCTATCATACGAAGAATACATCCGTCGCTTATTGCGGTAAGCAATTTTACCAGCGTCCAGCTGGCAAGTCCGGCGGCGGATAGGAAGGGCAAGGGTATATCCGCGGAAGGGATTCGCTGCATAATCACGGGGTAAATTTATGAGGGAACCGCATCGGAAATTTCGGTCACGTAACGCTATCCCGCGCGCGCGGCAGACACGCTTCAGCGTGAACGTAAAATCTCCGGCGTGTAGCCGACCGACGAAACTAATTCCATGGCCGATACCACTGTCTACTGCAATCTTGTTCACCGGCGTTACACCGACGTATACGGCTCCGCCGCCGGCCCCTCTCCACCCCCATGGAAAAGTAACGAAACGTAATTTATTTAACCGCCCGCTTTCGTCTGCTGGAACTTCGTAATCAGACCACCGGGAAGCTGGGCCGCTTCGCGCCGGCCGGCCGGTTAGGGCGCGGCGCCTTTATCTCCTGTAGCCCTTAATTAGTTCTTGGCCGGCTCACCGCTACGCCCGACTATTTATTTATTCGTTGCTTCGAACGCAACGTTTTTCGGATAAACGTGGCGAATTTTATCCGCGATACGGCGGATCCTATCGCCGAGGTCACGAAACCATCCTGGTAATTAGGGTATCGGGCTGCTCGAGAGCTATCGATTCTCCGCAAGTCGCTGATAGATAGACTGTTGACCTTCGTGCATTTCTGCTGCGACGAAAATTTCCGAAGCCGCGGTAATTTAGATTTATAATGTAGACTGCGGCTTTTATACATTTAGACTTCAAACTTCAACTACAAACTTCAAACTTCAAACTTCAAACTTCAAACTTCAAACTTCAAACTTCAAACTTCAAACTTCAAACTTCAAACTTCAAACTTCAAACTTCAAACTTCAAACTTCAAACTTCAACTTCTAACTTCAACTTCAAACTTCAACTTCAAACTTCAACTTCAAACTTCAACTTCAAACTTCAACTTCAAACTTCAAACTTCAACTTCAAACTTCAACTTCAAACTTCAACTTCAACTTCAAAATTCAATTTCCGATATGGATATGGGATATGGGATATTGGATGTGGGATCCGGAATCCGGGAACTTAGGAATTTAGGAATGTGGAATGTGGAATGTGGATGGGAGGAAGTTAGGAATGTAGGAATGCGGAATGTGAATGGTGGAATGAAGGAAATGGTGGAATGAATGTAGGAAAAATGGGAATGTAAGAATGTAGGATTGTAGGACTGTGGGAGTGTGGAAATGTGGGAATGTGGAGATGTGGGAATGTGAGAATGTAGGAATGTAAGAATGGAGGAATGTGGAATGTGGGATGTAAGAATGTGGGAATGTAAGAATGTGGAATGTGGGAATGTAGGAATGTGGAATTTGGGAAGGTGGGAATGTATTAATGTAGGAATGTGGGAATGTGGAAAGTGGAATGTGTGAATGTAGGAATGTAGTAATGTGGAATGTAGGATTGGAGGAATGTGGGAATGTAGGGATGTACTAATGTAGGGATGGAGGAATGTGGGAATGTAGGGATGTACTAATGTAGGAATGGAGGAATGTGGGAGTGTGGAAGTTAAGAATTTGGCACACATGAGTTTTTATTTGTCAGCTATCGAACCGTGTATGACTCATTGAAAAACCTCTAAGGGCAGTTTTGACCATCTAAATCGGCTATGCCCTTTACTTTACTTTTACTTTTATTTAAATTTATTTAATTGACTAGATTATTCAGATCGTAAAGATACGTTTGCGAGACATTTATTGAATAATTAGCCCAATTATTACAAAAAAATTGCTAATCTTCTCTCAAGAATATAATAATTGTAATAAAATAATATTCAGTGCAGTAAGAGTTAAAGCTACCTAATTTTAGAATAGTTACAATATAGTACACTTTTTCTCGAGAACATGCTATTTTTACCAGCAATTACTGTTATCGCGTATTCTACACAGTAGATAAAAGACTGTATTTTCTTCGGGAAGAATTAGTTACGTACCGGGCGGACAAGAAATTCCTGGAAAATCTTATTTTCGCCAATGCAAACAGCGGATTATATTACGTCGTTATTCAGAGCCGGCGCGCGACAGATTTATATCGCGACGTCTGCTGGTCATAATTTTTGCGCATAAAGATATCTTTCTCTGCCGCGACTGTTTTAATCGTGCGTTTTTGCGGGCGGGGACGTATAGCGCCGACGATGGCCGCTGGTGGTCGATACAGGTGGTACGCCTGCCGCAGGTCGCCGCAGGTTTCCGCGGAAAAATGGAAAAGCTATGTCAGAAATATGTTAGTCCATTGTTCGCGCCCGCCTTTGTTGATGGTTTTTCGTGTCGAACAAAATTAACCCATTAGGATGTCTCCGTGGTCCGACGCGCCGCGCTGATCCGCGATTACGATTGCAAAGCGATCTGTTCTGTATTTTTTCAGATGCTTTTGATGAATAAAGAAATTCTTCATACTTATATTCAACGCTAGAATGACGGATTTTTTCTATTACAAAAATACTGACAATTTTCTATAACAAAGATAGAAATGATATTAACACGTAAATATCTATACAAAATTTTAACGAGTACACTCGTCACGATCACTCTACCGATTTTTGTAAATCGATACCTGAAGAACGCAGAGAGGCGGGTTAAAGCCGAGCTAAAAATGGCGGCGCGGAGAGCGCCGGCATCGTTTTCCAAAGAGAAAAGTGAAATCTCGAAATTGACACGACGGTTTAAACAGCGTCTGATTGCACGGACCCTCCGCGGGTATTTGCGAACAAGTACGACGTCCCCGTTCCGCCGTGCCGGGACGGATCCGGGTTAATAAAGTGACGGGAACCGTAACGTTAACTCGCGTAATTGCCAAAAGACCGATATCGAAGCCGTAAAAACTCTGCGAAGGTAAATAGCGGGCTCGAGGTTTTGGTACCGCCACAAATTGGCGTTCGCGGTCGAAGCCGGCCCGAGGCACCGAGCCACGGGCTAATGGATAAAGAGACGAATGGCTTCGGTCGGGAGAGCGTTACTGCGTTACCGGTAACGGGAACGGGTGGGGGTGGCCGGGGGGAGGGGGGCAACGGCGACGTTCGTCGTTCGAACGGATGATTAACGGAGAAACGTCGGATCGCCGCCGCGATTAACGACACCCAGTCAGACCTGTAGCCACTCGCGATCTAACTGCAGTTTAGCCGTCCTCGTCGATGAAACTAATTCCTTGGATTGCCGCTGGTCGATGCAGTTTGTTCTTGTTCGAAACTGCTGTCGCGCGATCGTGGATGACGCTGTCACGTGATGGAATAAATGCTAGTAATGTATATAAAAATAGTAGACATAATAAAATATTTATAAGAGGCAACGCATCCTAAGGATTGTTATAGACATTAGCGATCACGCACGTGACCCCCGGAATTAGGGATGACGCTGTCACGAAATAAAGTAAACGCTTATGACGCATATAAAAACAGTAGAAATAATTAAAAGAAAAATAATCTTCTACTGTACAGCTTCCATATAAAATAGTATTTTATTGCAAACAGAACCACTTAATTGCATCTAGCTCCTCTATAAAAATTAAATGAAAAACATAAAAAATTTACGTTTATAGTCGAATTGTTGAATTGAATAGTCAGATCAAATAAAACTTTAAAAAATGTTCAATGGCATCGCACAAACTCTGATTTCACTTATAACCCCTTGATTATTCCACGAGACAGACTTCTGCATTATTTTTACACATAATCATAAATCCAAATCAACAACTGTTGAATGCAATTTTATGCACCGCATACACGCCGAACGGATTGCACATAAAAGATAAAATATCTTGTAATTGTTTCAACCAATAAAATATCCCGACGGCCATAAAAATCGTCGACAGCGCGCCGATAATACAAATACAATTCGATTTATAAAATAATCCCCGCGGAGGGAGCATCTCGTCGGTATTTTAGAGGATGGAGACTAAATTTCGGCTTGGAACCGTTTCGCGCCCGCGCCCGCGCCGCAGCCGTTAATAAACGAGCGACGACTGCGCGCCGTACCAGCGGCCGCGAAATGGAATTTTAATCGGTGATTGCGTTTTTTTATCGGAATTAAACGATCTGGTGGGATACGTTCTGGCGATTGAGTCGGCCGGTAATTTTGTAATTACAAAAATGTGGATCACGTCGGCCGCGCCGCGCGCGCCCTCGCGCGCCCTCGCGCGCCTCGCCGACTCTCGTTACACGGAAGCTGATTATATCATATTGAAAATTGCTCGCCGCTGAGAACTGGGTCGTTCGAAAATTACGCGAATGTTCACCGCGGAGGGTACACGCCTCTCCTCTATCGCGTCGACGCGATGTTCTGGAAAGTATTTCATCACGTCGCCAGTATTTGTTCGGGGTCCACTGCTGCGTCCCCCCCCCCCCCTTCTTCCGCGAAACTTGAATATTTCGCGGTTTCGCCGCTTATTAAACGCCCGGCGAAGAAGTATGTCGGGTATTCTATTTTCGTATGATATAGGTATCAGAGAATCGTTTTGGTAGGAAAAGTTAAACAAACCTCTGGAATGTGGTTCGATGTTGTAACAATTTATGTCAAACCAGTCGTTAACGACCTACTGTAGAAATATATTTGTTTGTCACTATTTGTTAACGCAAACGTTCCTGTAAAGACATGCAGTAACTGTTTGATAATGATAACTGTTTATTTTAATTTATTTCAGAAAAAGAGTATGGTTGACTAAAAATGTTAGTATAGAATATATATGGCTAAAACTGCTGTTGGAGAATTTTCAGCGACTATTATACCATTCCATAATTGATCGATGAAAACTCATTTGTGCCTAATTGAAATTTTGCAGCGTTCCAGTAGTCAGTGGTCAGTGGTCAGTGGTCAGTTGAAGAGTAGTCATTTGGTCACTTGGTGAGTTGACGAGTGGTCATTCGGTCACTTGGTCAGTTGACGAGTGGTCAGTTGGCCAGTTGGTCAGTTGGTCAGTTGGTTAGTTGGTCAGTTGGTCAGTTGTTCAGTTGATCAGTGGTCAGTTAACCATTGGTCAGTGATCAGGTAGTCAAGGTGACCACTTGACCAGTGATCAGTTGACCATTGGTCAGTGGTCATTGACCAGTGGTCAGTGATCAGTTGATCAATGGTCAGTGATCAGTTGACCAACGATCAGTGGTCAGTTGGTCAGTTGACTAGTGGTCACTTAGTCAGTTGCCCAATGTTCAATGCACCAATAAATAAATTATTAAACTAATTTCCACTTAATTCCCACAAATAAGTCCTTTTCCCTCAAAAACTCTTACACACACATAAAAAATATATTTCCAAAAGTAACAAAGTTCCTACCATTTGAAACTATTCTTTCTTAACTCAGTATACCTGAAACAGAAGCTTACATAACAGTTCAATGGTTCAGAGCACACTCGCGTGAATAGATTCGTCGAGTAGATCGCTGGAAGGTCAATTACGCGCATCAACGTGCCATTTATCCGAGGTATAATTGACACGGTGCCGACCTCCGCGCTCGTTCCTTGAGTCGATTCGCACATCGTCACCGGAGAGCAGCGATCCAGGGCCAAACTAATCGGGTACATTAGATACCGGTGTCGGGTCAACAATTAAACTGGCGAGAGTTGCTTACGGGGAGGCTGTCCATATGATGCATCGTTCGGCAACGTCAGGTGAGATTATCAGCGATGTAGGAATATCGATCGGGGGACTTGTCCTCTTCCTTTTTTTTTTCCTCCGAGCGCTTCCTGACGGATGAGAGATGAACGGGGTAACGTGGTTTAGAGATATCCTGATGTATCGCAGAGACAGATTGCACCTCTAAACTTGTCAATTCCCATTTTCTGTTCGGGATTACGCGCTCGCCGGTGAATGAAGAAACGATTGATACGCGCTTCGAGGTTTGCGTTCAAAGAGAAAGATTCTACACTCTCGTCGGACGCTATAGCGTCGACGTTTTCAGCCGGGTGTTTCGAAAATACAGATGGTGGAATTATGTCACAGGTATACCTCTTGCATTGTAAAGGTATATCATCTCTTTTTTAAATAAAATAATTTCGTATTAACTGCTCGAAACTGTTTAGACTACTAGAGACTATTTTTCTAAAAAATGAATATACAAAAATCTTTGCTGTAATAGATTTTAACAGTTATAATAGATTTAGAATAGTAGTATTACAAAATGATATTTTCTCAATTTTGTTGTCAGGACTTATAACGAAAATTTAAAAAATACCATAGAATATTACTGCTCAACAAGTCATTATAATAATAACTATTATTATCATATTTCTATTATATATATTATAATAATAATTATTATAACAATACTCATTTCAATTTTTCTAATTAATTATTCAAACTTTGGCATAGTATAATTTATGAATTTTTGAAACGTGACGTAATTTTGTCAAGACTAGCGAAGAAGGATTTTTTATTAATTTAAACGAGGCAATTTAATTGTGAAAAGAATTCTCCAATGAGCGAAAGAAAATTCCCGTTTAACAGATTAATCAGCGAACGAACGTGTGAACAGTCAGCAAGCAAGAAGTTCGTTTCGCAAAAAATCCGACGGCCCTTAAAAGTGTTAAGGGCGAAACCAGTGGCAGGGAACGAGACAATGGACGCGTCACTGGCCGGTGGTTCGACGACAGGGAAATAACATCGGCGCGACCGATGCAGTGGTATACGTCGACGATAAAGCTGGCCTCGTAACATATTCTCTGGTGCCCCTCCCCCTCCCCACCGTCCTCTCCCCCTCGTGTTCTATGAGCCTCGAAATAACCAGTTTCGCCGGTATTGGAGTCCTGCTGAACCGAAGCCCTCGCCCACGGAGCAACTTATAATCAATCCAATTTTGAGATAAATGCATCGCGGCTTCCCCCTTCACGGGCCACTGCGCCGGAGAATTATTATCTCCGGAATTACTTGATCCCGACAAAGTTCAAGATATTGCCGGCGCGAGAGAGAGAGAGCTGCGTTCGTTACGATTACGGAGCACGCGACCGCCATAACACGTGGACGATCAATTTCTTCTGTAACGCGATTAAGTATCGTACCGGCGACGATCGCTGTGCGGGCGAACTTTGTCCCCGGGCGTTTCGCGAATCTGTACGATCGCGGATA
Organism: Augochlora pura; assembly: GCF_028453695.1. Lineage (NCBI taxonomy): Eukaryota > Metazoa > Arthropoda > Insecta > Hymenoptera > Halictidae > Augochlora > Augochlora pura. Next base: position 4,299,599 of record NC_135773.1, on the reverse strand, counting down.
TCTTTGGGATAACAGTAGCATCAATGAGAAATGCTTTTATGTTATTAATTATTAAATTAATTAGATTTCGTGGGAATAGTTTGGTTTTTGGGATTTAAAATTGATCGAAGCGTATTTTAATTCTTTGATTTTTCAAGAATTTCGGTAAAATTCTATTTTATTGTCCTGACCCTATTATTTATGTAATATGTGCTTTGCCTCTAATATTTATGCATTAACAAACAGCTGTGCAGTTTCAAACAGTTGACAAAAATTAATGTCACACATATATCAAAATTGAGACTGTTTGTATTTTAATACAGTTTTTACATTTGCTTTGCATATGTTAATTGTAAGAAATTTGAGTCGGATAAAAATATCTTTGCTCATTTAATAATTTTAATAAGTTTTGTATGATATCAAAATATTCTCCTGCCATATTTCCACAGGTTTGTTTTTAATGAGATCATTTTTAATCAAAATTTCGTATAATTCGCAATCCAGTTGGAAATACATTAATTCTGATTATAAAGTATTGATTACAAGTAAAAGATGAAAAATTATTTAATAAGTACAGCCTTTAAAAAAACTTCAAGATAAATTTATACACATTATAATTACAAATTTACGATGCTACAATTATTATTAATTATTTAAAAATACTAACCGAATGAAAATCTTTTTTAACCAATCTATTCAGGAAAAAGTTGTTCCACCAAGTCAAATTTGCAACGAAGAAATCAGGTTTTATTTATCTAGGATTATCACGAATGAAAAGGTGGATCTCTTTCACCTGTCACGAATAGCAATCGAATTCCACGAACTGTTCTTTTGTATCAGTTTCGAATTAGTTTCGCGAATACATATTGAACTTGACACCGTCGTTAAGTATGATACCTCCGCGCTTGTCACACGAACCAGGTCGATCCCCCAGAATTATACCGAACCGAGGGAAATTACGTTCTCCGCGCGGCAATACCGAGATTTGTAATAGAATTCAGAGAGCAGAAACGCGACGTCGATTTTGAATAATTGAGTCCGCACAATCGCTGATTGCGACTGTGCTAGTTCCTTAAAATAATTCGCGGAACGCTAGATCCGAAATGATTCTTCAATCATAACCTACAACACGCGAGCACACGCGCTTACATATCTATAGTTAAGAAAGGAATTGTCGCATTATTCGTTACGTTCATTGTAATAATTTATTTTACTATCAAATGGTAATTTCTAAGAAAAATATTAGCATACGAGTTTTAATTTTAGAATGTTTTTAAATAGTTTTTTTCAATTCTACGGCTTATATGAAATAATATTTTTTAACAATTTTTGCTAGCAATAATATTTCAGTATTTATAACACAGATTTCGATTTATAATTGTAAAATACTTTCAAGAATATTCGAGCCTTACGTTTAAGAAAGAAATATGTAAAATATTAGGTCTGTTTGTTCTTGATCTGAAAGAAAATAATAAATTTTATAGGCATTTAATAACGTTTATTTTACTGTATAGTTTCGTTTTTACTTGTGCCCTCTTGTCAGCGTGGTCACAATTAAAAAATATCATTTTTGAAAAATGTATCAAGAATATAAACTTAAAATAACATAACCTCAACATATCTTTCCGGTAGACCTAATATAAATCGACTGATCAATACAGTATCATAAATTTGTCTCCAACAAAATCTAGTAAAAAGTTATAACAATAGCTAAGCTGCTAAACAACATTATTTACAACTCGAATAAATTCTCATTTATCGAGAAAAGATAAAATTTTAGGAAACAGAGGATGAATTTAATTTCCTAGAAAAATATTTTCACAAATTCTATTAATACAGATGCAACTATAAACCTTCACAAAGAGCATAAACTGTAAACATTTTATACGTATTCTAGTTCACGATTTACGCGCGTGCAAATAAAATTGCGACCAATAAAGGTACCCTCTCGAAGTACGAAAGCAGTATTCACCGCATGTGTCGCTTCGTGCGCCATTTTCCAAAAGCTGCGCCGCGGTGTTTCCATCGAACAATCCGTGAAATTTCGTAACAATACACACGTCTAATAATTAAACATCTCGCGCCGACAAAGCAGAAACAACTAGCTAAAACAATCGTCAAATTAATCGCGACGGAACTTCGCCGAACGAAAGACGCGGCATGAAATTTCATTTTCCAAACGGCGCCCGGTCCGCACAATTCATTCGGCCGATCGTGGACCGAACAATTTCACTTTGATGAAAATTTTTCGAGCGCCACCACTTTGAATGGGGGCTAATCAAAGAAGAAGGTTGGATTACACTAGGCGGTTCTCGTGTTCCACCGTCGAACAGAAGTTCCGGCTTGAAAGCCGAGTAAAATTCATCCCGTGATTAAAATCTAAGGAGGATAAACTCGGTTGAAATAAATTCAAGCGCCCTTCGTTCCCGCGGGAGAGGGGGAAGGGGGAGGGGAGGGGAGGGCCCGGGCGATCAATCGTCCCGTAAATTCTTCAAAAGAACCGCGTTTACAGTGCTCTTCGAAATCCGCGTTCCGCCGCCCGGAAATTATCCATTTCATTCGTCGAACGTGGTTGTCACTGGCCGAAGGAACCATTAGCAAACGAAGCCCATCGAGAGGAGTGGGGGAAATCGAAAGAGAGAGAGATAGAGAGAGAAAAAAGGGGGAACGGCGGGAAAAAATTCGGTACAGCCGGCCGGTTGGTTCTCCGGTACCACGGAAACCTGGAAAGACGCGGAAAAACCGAATCGGTGGATGTTACCAGGGGACGGGGGTTAGGGGATAGCGTGACAGGGTTTTTTTTCGCGGGCATCGAGAGAACCCTTCCCTTCGAGCCGCGGTGGTCGCGTCGTCCTCGACGAAAGTGGGGACCGGCGATCGCCGCGAGAAAAAACGTCGAGCGAACGGCGCACGGAATTAATTGGTAAATAAATTTAGCCGGGTAGCCGAGTGGCGGAAAACACCGCGATCGAAATTTCTACAGAACCGCTGCCACGATTCCCGGCCTCGGCGATTTTTCCGATAGACGCGGCTATTTTTGCCGCGCCGGCCGAACAACCGTTCGCCAAATTGCACGGGCGCGCCTACGGCACAGAAATTAGTGTTCGCTCCGGCCGCTATAACCATTTCCATCGGCGTAGCATTTTTGCAGATTTAATGCGTCGTCTAGGCAACGAACGCTACGAGTTTCAATATCTTGTTCGCGCTGTTAACCCCTTGCACTACGATTCTTTTCACGATACGTTGATTGGCACTTGCTCGTCCTTAATAATTAGAATTGTTAGAAATTTTCTTTCTTTAATTCAAGCCTACCTTGTATGCTAATTAGCTTTATTTTACCAAATCACGTTCGAATATTTTCGAATATTTTCTTATCCTTTTCGTATAAACGATTAAATCGATAATATATCATTTACGACGTTTGATATTAAATAAGAAAGAAAAATATAATCTGTATAATAAAAATAACAGACGGAAACTAATTCACAACAGCTCGTCATAATGTCAAAACCTCGTTTCCACCGTTTAATTCGTGAAAAATGGCAATCAAAGCGAAACAAGTTTGTGAAAAGAATACGGTCGCGCTAGTAGCAACGCGTGCCAAATAACAATAAATTAAATAACAATACCTCAACGTTGCTATTACGGGTTAATCGGTGTTTAAAGGCGCGTATTAAATTCCCGCGACAAATATTCATTAGCCCGAAAATATCTGCGCGCGTCGCGCGATCAGCGCCGCGTATACCGCGGGCGTTAATGAGATATCGATGAATGGTAAAAAAGGTGGAGAAATTGCTTGGGCAACGTACAAAGGCGTGCACGCGGCGCCGGGCCGTGGATTCGACGTGTATCAACGGGAACGGCTTTATGCAGAGGCTTCGGAGACGGATCGCAGCCGGCTGACCGTCCTACAAAGAAATCTATATCCACGTAGCGCGGAAGCAAAAAGCTCTTCGGGCTAAAAGCTTTCCCGTGCGCGACCAAGTTATTTTTATTGGATCGGCGAAGCACTTCGTTTGAGCAACGAAATGATATCTGATGCCGGCTTCACCTGTCTGTCACGTTTGTACAGATTCAAATACCGTATTCGCTTAGCGATATACACGCAGTCGCTGCCGGCCTGTCAGTCCTTCCGGTCAAAAGGAAAACGCGGCCAAGAAGGGAGAAAACGATAATATATATATATATTTTCAGGATTTTCGATTACTTTTGTGGACGATACGGGTGGCAAGCGATGCTATCGATACGCGGCTTTGATATTTTCCGAGCTTTTCAAACAAATTATACACGCCGCTTCTTCGAACGAAATTTTCTTAACCTCTTCAGAGATGAATGCTTTTAATACAAGGAGCAATCTATTTAATTGTTTCTTTTTTATTTATCATCCATTTCATTTTATTCGATGAGATTTTTTAGGTATTACTGAAAGTGAATTATTACTCTGTAGTGAATTTTCAACTGATCCTCATTTTCTTTATATTTAGAATAATTATAATTTTGGGAAAACTAAATGTACAGTGGCAGTATCCTTGAAGAGGTTAAAGGATTTCCGCGCTCGTTTTGCATCACTTGATATATGTAGAGTGTTTTGTTAACACTAAATTTTCATTTATAATAGTCCTCTTTCTTTCGAAATTGCAACTACAACTTTCTCATCTTTTCTTTTATGATTTTTGATGCTACAAAAATTATATAAACTTCTTGTGATTGATTGTTATAAATTTATATACATATGACATATTTAATTCTCGATGGTTTTGCAATTGCAACGTCACAGTTTACATTATTTAAACCGCGGAATCGTTATATGAAATAAAAATATTAAAAGTCACCTCTGAGGTATAGAAATGAATGCTTGACTTTTTCTTTTAATAATGTTAATTAATAATAGCAACGATGCAGCAGTATTCCACCAATTTTCTACTAAATGCATTTAAAATGCAGTTATACAGTTTAGTTATTACAATTTCGTTGGCTTTCAGTGTTTTCAGCACGATACACGAGCCGAACAACATCGAATAGAAGCCGAGCCAAGAACACACCGTTTCTTTCCGGTAGCTCATCGATAGAAAATCTCCGGTCTTTCACTTATGCCGTTCATTCATCAGCCTGTCGATCCATTTATAGACACCGCTTTGTGCCGGCGTACACCTCCCATTCTGTGCTGCAAGTCTTCGATAAATTTCAGCTCCTGATACACACGCGGACCATAAAAATTGGATCACAGTTCTCTATTCTTCCTTGGCGCAGCCTAACAATGGGGGGCCGGCAATTTTAATCTCGCCGAAAGGAAATAACACGACGCCGTTTATTGAAGTGTGACAAACGCGGTGTCGAGAGCGTACGAAATATCGGGGATCTGGGAAATCCCATTGAGGCTCCTTTCTATTTAGTTTAAAAATTACTCCATTTTCGGTGTGAAAAGGAATCGCCTTGAAATTTGCTCGCACACGGAGATCGGCCGTCGATTAACCCGATGAAAATTCATTTTGCTGGGAGTTAATCCTTTCACGATTTAGTCCGCGCGGGCACGTGTCGAACTATATAAATCGCATTTGTTTATAGGTGGCAGTATAGCTGTTTGTTTTATCGTAATATCGCTATATTTATTTCACTGGATATTTGTATTATTTTTAGTGGTAATAATATAAAGTAGGATGCTTGAAAAATTTAAGAATATCAAAAGTTAATAAAAAAACAGGCCTGCGAAATAAAATGTTAGTCAGACTAGGAGCTTCTATAGTTTAAAACTATAACATTTTTATCACTAATGCGACACCAAAAATATTTTTTTATTCATTCTATAACCGAGATAATAAATCAGCGATTATAAAATTTGGTTTTCTTGATCCCAGGGTGTCCTAGTTGCAAATACTATTACAGTTTAAAAATATTATTGCCTATATTTTCTTTTTTAAATTTAGAACTTCTCAGTTTGGAAACCAGCTTGAAAATTAACAACTATACGGATTCATAAACATTGCCCCAGAATATCCAGGGAATAATACCTATTGTATTCCACTGCGCAAAGCGCAATATAATTATCATTAAATCATTCCAAATTCAATTTCACATCTAAACACGTTGTATCGCGCGAACGAAATTGAAAAATAGCAACACGGAAACTCGCGACACCGCATTTATTTGTATTAGCGCGCGGTAACGTTTCCGTAATAATCCATTCATAGGTATTCACGTAGCTGCTCATTACAACTTCCTAATACAGGGGGGCGGTAAACTTTGTTTGTTTAAAGTTGCCCCAGAGCACGGTAACTTATATGACTTCATTTCAAAGTTGAGGGCTGAATTTGTTCCAAGTCAATTTCTGCGGTTCCTGTAAGCACGCGCGTGAAGAAACGAATATTTTTCTCGGCGAGAAGTTAAATATATTAGCTTCCGGCTGGAAAGAAACTTACGGCAAATTCGTTTGCATATCTTCGCGTTCCGCGTTCAACGGTTAATTTAATGTACCGTTTCAGGGGAGTAATAGCGATTCGCTCGATTGATTTTTATTACTCCGATTACTGTAATTTTAATTGAATTGTGTTACTGTAAATTTTGTGTTCAGTTGATATAATTTGAATGCGTAGTATAATTTATTAGATTAGCTGCATTGTAAAGTGTAGAAGTTTTATAATTGTGTTCGTTATTATGAATTATGTGTAATTGATTGTGTGGTGCTATTAAATAATCTCTGGAGAAATCTGTTTTATTATATATAGAAAAATATTACGTATAATATTACTATTATTTTAAATGGAAAAATATTGTATACAATATTATTATTATTATTATTATATATAGAAAAATATTATATATTATATTATTATTATTTTATATTTATTTAAATACACTCCTTGCATTTTAGCTTAAGGTTCTATAACTATTATTATTCTATATAACATTATATGTAGAATGTCAAATCGGACCTTTATAAAATATAAACAATATAAATACATCAATTACGATAAACTAACGTGTTAAGTGTCATGCCCTTCAAGGTCATCGCCTTGAAATTCCGATTTTCTAAATTGCCGCGAAAAAAGCGAAACTAATTGGATAAATTACTTCTTGGCAGCCGAAGGAGATGCTGTTTGCTTATTGGCCCGGCGAAATCGCGGGAAAAGTATGCCGGACGTGACAATATTTCATCGCCCGGGACGCAGACTTGTCGAGAAAACCGAGCGGATAGCGCGATCTCCCATAGAGCCGGGGCGGCCGGATAATTTTAAACGCGGCGCCTCGCTAACCACCGCTCCCCCCCTCCCCTCGGAATCCGATTGAAAATTATTTATGAGCGTCGGACGGACCGCTTTCTCGATTGTGCAGCGAAAGGAAACGATTATCGAGACTCGTCGCGAGGCTCAAAGAACGACCGTCGTCCATCGCCCCCCCCCCCCCCCCCCCTAACCGTTCCCCCGCGTTTCGACCGACGTCGAACACATTTCACGCGGTCGAACCGCGGGCGCGGCTTTATCGTTAACCGATTGCCTCCGTACTCGATTAGAGACGTCCTGAAATTTGCATAAATACTCGCAACGAGCGCGTAATGAATTGCGCGCGCGCGCGTGCTCGGCGTTCGACTGTGAAATCTTTAGAGGCGCGAGAGCGCGGATAGGGTCCGCGCGCCAGGCTCATTATAATCTCGCGGTATTTTCAATTAATTGCCGTCACATTGTTTGCGATCGAGAGACCCGCGACGTGACCCTCCCCCTCTCCCCACTCCCCCCTTCTTCTCCGTCCCATTCGTGCACCCCCGCGCTACCTATCACGCACCCGATAATCCTCTCCGTGCCGTGGAAACCGACGATCCCCGCGCGAGGGAGGGGGGAGGGGGCACGCGCGCGCTACCAGCATCCGTCATCGATTAACCGCTCCTCTCCTCGCCCCTCCGGTCCGTTCGATCGCCGGCCGCAGCGAAATCAGTTAATTCAGGAATAGCCGCGGCGAACGAAAATCTCGTTTACGGTGTCCGCTTTACAGGGGGGAGGGGAGGGGTAGGAGGAATATTTCCGGGAACGATTAATCGCGATAATTATTGGGCACGCGGCACGGATTAAACGACCGCGCGGTCGATTTTACGTCGGAGTTTTTCATTTTGCTGGCCGTGTTTGCGATCCCCGTCGAACGATAATCGCCCCGTGGATAATTAGTCGACGACGTCGGCGACTACGATTACCATCCGACGCGTTCGACCATTTATTCGGAACCCTTTTGCGGATGTTATCGTACCGTGTGAATGATTAGTCTATCGCTGTGATGAGTAAAAGGATTTATTCGAACGACGGATAAGAGATCTGAAGAGGAAGTCGTTATGTTGTTTGCAGATGAAATGGATTGTAAGAACTGATTCGTAGAGTTTGGAAAAATTGTGATCCGGGTGAAGAATGTGCAACAGTTATAATAATAATAATAACTATTATATATTGTTGCGACGGAAGCTGTCGATTGTGAAGATCGAGAGAAGTTGGCCGTCGGATCGATATGGCGGTTTCCGGCCAACGAAGTTGTTTAATGAGTCGCGAGACGAGAGACTCTCTCGAGCTGTCAAAGCGAGAGGACGTATATAAATAATAATAGATCCAGATATAGTTAATTGTTATTGTGTTATTAGTTATTGTTAATTGTGAATGAATAAAGATTATACGGGATGCCGCGACGGACGTTGAGACCGCGCAACAATATTTTATTATTATTATTGTTATTATATTTATTATGAATTATTCGTTCACTCGAAATATTAGTAATTATGGAAAACTTCTTGAAGATTCAACATGGTACATTCGTAAAAGACACGGTCCCTTCTGAGAACTCCTGTGTATTTTCGGGACCTTTATATATCTTATCGTAAATTGAAAAAGTGGAGGGGGAAGTGACTAGCGCTTGGCTACGGGGTGACTAAATTTAAGTTCCGCTTGAATTTTGGACGGGTAACGGATAGAAAAATGACGCATTAGACAATATTTGATTCAAATAGCTAGATTAATCAGCTGGGTATGTAACAAAATATTTTAAATAAACAATGTAGAATATAGAGTATTTCTCCATGCTAATGTTTCCAATATCCTTTCCTTCGATGCGTCGGAAAGTTTGCTCACCGCGACGAGCACCGTAAAAAAAGTGTTAATGAGGCCGGACGAGTGAAATCACCGAATGCATTACAACTCCGCCGATCCCTTCTCCATCGGTAAATTCATTATGCCGACCGTCGGTTCCGAAGAGAACGCGTTTCCTCCGGCGCCGATTAAATATGAAGATCGCGGAGTCACCGGGCGCAATTTTAATTTAATTTCGTTATTACCGCGAAAAACACGGGAATTGTTTGCGCGGTTATATAACCGTCGGCGGTGCGGGCCACCCGTTCGCAACAACGCGCGTCGCGACGCGTAAACATTCTGATATCGCCGGCGCAATGTATCATGCTCGTTACTATGCGTCCATAATAACGTATTTCATTGTCGCGCACGGGTGGGACGCGCGATTATTTATAAACTCACCGCCCCGTGGCCGACCGCATTTTTTAATTTCGCTCCGCGAACGCGGAAGATGTAAACTGTCACAGAACGCCGTGCGGAGAGGGGCCGGGGAGAGGCGTACGGGGGGGAGGGGGAGAACGCTTTTGTATCCGCGGAACGATTAATGCGTTTCGCCGTCGGGGCCGGGACCACGGAATTTTAATTAATTTCTGTCGACAATTATTTCAAATATTTCATGTTATTTGCGGTGGCGGGACGCTCGCCGGCGCCAACTCTTCCACACACTCTCTCTCTCTTTCCCTCTCTCTCCCTCTCTCTCTCTTTCTCCCTCTTTCTCTCTCTTCTATTCTTCTCTGTCCCTCTCTCTCTGCCTCCTCTCCTCTCCTCTTCTCCCGCACGCAAGCCACGCATACGCTTCCCGCTTCGACCGGCTGGCCGGGTTCCGCCTATTTTCTCTCCGCTCAAGTTCATCTCTGTCCACTCGTTCTGTCATCGAACGCCACTCGATAAAATGGCTTAATTCCGGGACAATGTTCCGACCGGAAATCACATTTGGACAGGCGTTGTTATAGAGTGATTACCCGCAGTCCAACTTCCGCGCGACTACTCGGCTGCCGATTATCGTTATTTATATTCCTTTAATTTCCACTCGATCCGCGGTGACCGGGATCCGTTAAACGGATAGCACGGTTGCCTGGAACACGGGACGGTTTCAGGGGATCATCCGAACCGGTCGTCCGGCTTTCAACGAACTGGGAATTTCTGCCAGGGAACTTGTCCGATATTTTGTTAAAATTTTGCGGGTTTGCATGGGTGAATTTAGACGATGGTGTTATGTTAAGGGTATTTTAGGGAAGGGGTGTGCGGGGTTGTAATTGAATTATTATTATATCTATAAGATAGAAGTTGTGATTATTTAGTGATTCGATTGAATTGTGATTCAATGTAAATTGTGATTCGGGTCTGTTTTTAGATTAATTATGGAGGAATTTGTAATTTAGGTATCCATTTAATTAATTGACAGTGTATTTCATAATTTTGTTTCCGTTCCGTTAATTTACTATCTGATTCGTAACTCAGATCTCCGTTCAAGTAATTTACAATGTAATTCATAAGTCAGATCTCCATACAATTAATTTCCAATGTAATTCGTAAGCCAGATATTCATTCAATTTATTTACAATGTAATTCGTAACTCAGATCTCAATCCAACTAATTTACAATGTAATTTATAATTCAGATCTCCGTTAGATTAAATTACAACGTAACTCATAACCACAGTTTAAGTACAATTACATAGTACTAAATAATTGAATTACTACATTAATAACAATGCAATTAAATTAAAAAAAAAACAAAAACAAAAATGTTTATCTCGTCTTCGTAATTTTGACCTGTAATTTAAAGAATCATATTTCAATTATTGGTTATTTAAATGATTAGCAATTGTACTAGCAGAAATCTGAGAATTATATGCAATGAATTTATAACAGTTGAATTATCATGTAATTAATTAAAAATTGAGACTTTGCGAGAATAAAAAGAGAGGAAACTCTGATACTGTAATTAAGAGTGCATCAAATTTGGAGCAACATCAAATTGGGGAAACACAATCTATTTAATCTAGATTTGAGAGAGCTTTTCATCTTATCGGTCGAGCGGCAAGTAAACACAGCAAGTTTCGAGTGTTTGGACTGCGGGGCAGGAATTCAAATCAGATCAGCTAAGAACTAATTGGGAATAATATTGTGCCGGGAATACGAGTGATACCAATCCAGAAGGGGGAAACTCGAATTGGTCAAACTTGGGTTGCAAGAACCCAAATGGTTCCAATCCTGCACTAGAATCTAGAAATTCAACCAAATCACGTTGCAGATTCTGTATTATTCAAGTAAGCCAGAGACCAGAAAACGAAATAAAATTCTTTTGCAAGGTAAATATTTAAGAGTAGGCAATTCACAAAATTCAAAATTAAATATTCTATTATTTTAGAAAACACCTAACTTCGAATTAGCTATGGCACCTCTGAACCTTTGGATCGAATATTCATTTAGTTTTAATGTAGAAACGTATTTTCTAGTCCCATATTTCATTTATTAATTCGATTAGTTTAAATCTCAGAGTTCACAATACTAATATACATTCTATTTTATAGTCTCTAAATCTAGAATTCAATTATAGATTCGATAAATCAGATTTGCAAATTTCAACGCCTCCACCGTGACCATCTAGGTTAAAAGTTCACCGACACGGATCCATAGTCACTCTGCACCTTCCGAAACCAGGTTTTGCATTCGCAAATTCAAAGCACTCGTCTTAATTCCGCAAATTCAAAGCCTCCGCCTGTTCAAACTTTTTCGATCCGAGAGTAATTTTCGACTCGTAATATACATCCGTTCGCCGAACGGAAGTCGAATTTTTCAAACACGATTTTTCAAAAAAAACCATAGCCAGTTCCCTTGTTCTTTCTCCCCCCCCCCCCCCCCCTCCCAAAACCGACGGTTTCGTACAGAGCCACTCGTCACGAGGTTATTACATTTTTCGCGCAATTTGCGCGCGCGCGACGCGGAGGCACGCGGCTTTCGAGCGAGCCCAATATATCACGATTAAACGGCGCGAACAACGTTCGGCGAGAGTGCACGAACAGCTCGCGTGGCCCCGGAAGTCTGGATAGGGCGCGACCGGGGGACACTTTCAAGATCGTTTTTTATTTTTTTGTTTTTTTTTGTTTTTTTCGTTTTTTTTTTTTTTCAACGCGTACCATGATAAACCGAGCGTATCCATTATGTCCCGGTGATAAATGGTGTTCGAAGCGCTGATATCCACGGTCGCGCCTCCGCGTCGGCGGGTCGCATCGCCGCCGATACAATTAATTTTCGTCGCATTATTCGCGGTCGAAAAAGCGCCGGGGCGACGCGAACAACTTCGACCCCTGTTTCGATTCGCGCGTCTCGTTGCCGGTGCTCTCCCCCTCCCCCCAACGCCTCCCCTTGTCCGGTCCACCTACGCGCGCCGTTCATCGAATCACGCCCGGTAAATTGGTTTACCACTGGACGCTATCGCGTATCGGGGAACGACCGTGTCCCCGTTGTCGCACGGCCGCGGAAAGTAATCCGCCGACACGCGTATTGCGAACCGTTCGGCCGCGCACGGTCCGCGCGCGCGAATCCCCCAGTTTGGATTTACGACGGCCGATCGGCCGGCGCGCATCCGTTCGACGTGACGGCTTGAATCTGCTGCGATTCCGTTTCGGGCACCGAACGGCGTGCGCGCGCGCGCGCGCACGATTTTTGACGCGCGATCATCGCCCGCGCCGTGTCACCCGGCGTCGAAGTCTCTCCGCCCGTCTCTCCGCTGAACCGTGCGTTAAGGGATTATGCTCGGTCAGATGTCCCGGACAATGTGTGTCAGTTTTCAGTTTTGACGTCTTCTTTCCCACGTTTATATGCCGGGCAGGATTAATCAGTAATTTTATTGTTTTTATTGTATTTGTAGCCCACGTCGTCTTAAAGGAAATATTTAAGCACTCGAGGGCTCCGCGGCAGAGCCATTTAAAATTTGTCTTTATTATTCTTTTGACGGAGTCATTAAGCATGAAGATACATTTTCAATAGCTCCGCTTCGAAGTCGTCAATAATAAAGGGTTAAAGTACTGTTTAAATTAATATATTGGTTCATATATAAGAATTGTTAAAAATGTGATTATTGTTTAGAATAGCTGCAAGCGCAAGAAGTTAATTTTGGTGACGGTATATTCAGATAAATTTACTATTGACTATTAAGTATCGAATATTCAGAGCAAGCGTTCACAACCATAATTTCTTTCGTCACTTATTCTTTAACTTAATTATTAAATTACGTCGCGTTTCTGTCACGAAATATTAAAACAATCTCACAGAATAATGAGCTTCCTGAATACTATACTATATTTAATGACTTCTAAAAGCAACCTATAATCGAATAAATTTATCTGCTCTTATATAAATTATAAATATATAATTCTTATATATTTATAATAATATTATATATTTATATATAATTCTTAATTTAATTTAATTTATAATTTATATTATTTTATATATTATTTAATTTAATCTATAATTTATATATAATTTATATATTCTTATATATTTATATATAATAATATATATTCTATAATAATTCTTATCAAATAAAACTATCAAATAAATTCCGTTGCTTAGAAGATAGATCCTCAGAACATCCAAAGATCATGGCAGCTCACTTACAAACCTAACAACACAACATCAGCCTACCAACATTGCGCACAACCCAACGTTCGCATAAATCTCACACGAGGGTTGGCTGGCGGAACGGTAGCGGAGCGAAGGGGCGGCTCAAACGATTCGAAGAAACGGTAAGGAGAACTCGGCGAATATTAAGCCGGCGGTAGGCGAGCACCGGGTCTATTAAGTAGGGGTGTGTAGGGCAGTTTCCACGCAACCCTAATTGTAAACCCGGGCCGGGAACAAAGGGAATTCCGAGCCGCGCGGAAGTTTCCGAAACCCGGGTTCGATTATTCTCTGTCGTTCTTGGGGAATAACGACGGCCCCCGAGATTGTTGGTCCTTGTCATTCGCGGCACCGGCGCGCATAAAAACCGCAACACGCCAGGAGGAATGAAACAGCCGTGACGTTTTTACCATTAGAACCGCAACGCAAACTTTCTGTGTAATGAAAGAGTCCGCGGAAAAACAGTTCGGCCGGGGAAATAGGAACGGGGGCGCGCGCGCGATTCGTTTGAACGCGATTTTTCGTGTGACGTAATGTTTCCTTGCTTGAGGGCCTCCCGACTTTGACGCTCGAAAAAAAAAAAAGAAAACGGCGAAACTTTGAGGCGCTTTTTTTTGCCGGTGGACCGGTTTACGCGTCTTCGAAAAACGCTAAATGGTCTTGGGTTGTTATGGCTCGGCGTCGGGCGACTCGTGAGACCGTGAATCGGAAAATCGAGGATATTTTTTACTGTTTTTGGATTTATTTCTGTTACGAGAACTGACGGTGTTTGAAGAATAAAATTTCATTTTCGAGAATAAATTTTGAAAGTGACGTAAGACCGTTTCTATTGAAATTAGGGTGTTTAAGAGTCCGCGTTGAAAATAAAATATAAAATGTTTGAAAATAAAATAAGAAATGTATTACATTCATTGATGTATAAATAAAGACAATTATGAAAATAGTGGCAATTGTTAAGCAAATTATGTACACGTTAATGCAGTCGACAGCAAAAAGGTGTAAAATGGATTTAGGTCAATTTCAAAATAAATGGCTCATAATAAAAAGAAATGTTAGTTTTAAAAGATGAAAATAAAACCTACTTTCACAATTTTTAATTGTTCATAACAATATCGAAGCAATATTGTTAGCATCGATATAAATTTTCGAAGTCCTCAGATTGCAATGATTAAAGTGTAATTATTCACTCGTATAAAAAATATAAAAAGTATAACATTCTTTTACTTTTCCGTCAATATAACAAATTTTAATGTCTGCAAAAATTGTTTAGCAATCGTCCAGTAAACTAGACCCCTATAACAATAAATCTAACCTTCTAAAATGTATCCCATATTAAGAAGTACTTAAATATTTTTAAAGTCAATATCTTGCATAAAGTGAAGTAACATAACCTAACATACCCTGACTATTTTATTTATCAACGCAGGAATATATCGAGGACTCATAAAAATATTTTTAAAGTCTGTAATTTGCATAAAGTGAAGTATAGTATTTTTAAAAATGTCCAATTTCGTGCCGCATAAAATCGAGAAGAATTTTCGCAGATACCGCGATCGAATCGAGCGTTGATTATTGTTTAGATCGCATCGCGGCGCACACAATAAAGGCAATTTATTCGGGCGAAGTTCGCCGGCGAGAAGGAAGTCCAATAAAGTGGTTCGTTTGACCGGATAAAATGTGCTTTCACCCGGTTTCGGCCGAAAGTTCGGCTAAACATTCCGGCCGGCGCCGGTGTGTTTGAAATCGAAGTTACGACACATCCGTTCGCTGTCAATTAATACATCCGCGCGGCCGATGCGAGCAACGGCGCGACGCCGGCGGATTATAATCGCGGGGCGAACGCGTTCCGGGCAGATTTCGCGTTCGCGAGCGTGTGTCCGCGCCCGCGGAATACTAATGTCAATGGAGTAGTTCGATTATTTAAACGCGCCGGATAAACAAAACAGTGGACGGCTGTCAATTCCACTCGAGTTCGTAAATATCATTTCGGTGAAAGCTTTTGCTCTTCAAATAAAAACGTGAATTAAACGCAGTACTCCATCGGGATTGATTTATTAAGCTGTTTTATTTACTCCCGGCACACTTTTGTCCTGGACATTTCGCGCGGGGGCCTCCGCGCATCGACCTGTCCGCGGATATTTCATGATCTTCGCGCGTGATCGAAAATGATGCGAGGCGCGATGGGTCTAGGCGGTGATTGGTGGACGAACCTGTTTAATGGCGATGGTTTCTTTGACTCTTATGAGCCTTGTTTAATCGTATTTTGTTCTTATTTTCTAAATACGTGTAAAGATATTTTATTAGAAAATTGGGTAAAGTCAGTATATAAATATAAATATAATAATATTATATCGTTTATAGCATTTGTAGTATATACTATGAAGATGTAACACGTTTAATTATTGTTTAATTTACGTAGAAAATTAGAGCATGCTGGAAAACAAATGCGGATGACAAATTAATTCGTATTTCCCGGTCGACAGGTTAAAATTGGATAGAAAGTATTTATAAAAATTCACAGTGATTGATTGTTTTAGAATCTGTGATTGATTAGAAGTACAGTTAGTGTCATAATAAACTCTGTCAATCTATTTGCATTTTAATTAAGAATTTATTAATATTACTATTAAATTACCTAGGTCTTAAATCATTTATAATTGCCCATTGAGTTTTATTAACTTTACAATATATCATATAACACTGACTTATAATATACAATATCATTCTTACTTTAAAAAATATAAAAACAAATAGTAAAATTAATACAGCATAAAACAAAATTCCATTTACGCGCTTCTTTACCCAATTCTAATTTTTATTATTAACTAACTTCCTGAAATTAATTATTTTTCATATATATAACAGTGCAGATATTTGCAACGTACAGTGTTCTGAAAGTCTCGAATAAAAAAATGTCATTATATTATTGTTAAAAGAATTATCCAGTTTGAAAGATTGAATACTGTATCGAACAGTTCCGGAAACGTCGATCGAAGAATGTTAATCCCGATGATTAACGCATCGGTACGCCAATATTAACCGGCACCGTAAATGATGGTGTTATTGCATGCAAATTCGAAGCAAATCCATATTTAACAGCACATGTATTATAACAGTGGATATTAAATTCAACAGCGATGAATAAAGCATAAAGCCGGTTAGCAAAGTCAAACTCTTTTCACAATGAAAAGAAACGTATAAAATGCAACGTGATTTTTCCTGTCAAGAACGTCAATCTTTCGCGTTACAATATTGACGTTGCTGTTGACAATGGCTTCGATAAATCATTTTGAAACACTGTTTCACCGTGTTCATTTACATTACTTGCTATTTCATTGGCAGTGGGTTGTCATTCATTTTAATTTCCTTATTCGTTGTAATAAATATGTAATAAATATGTAATAAGTATGCAATAAATATGTAATAATTATGCAATAAATATGTATCAAGTATGTAATAAATATTATTACAAAGATGTGCTAAATATGTACATCGATTAAAAATGATCACATTAAATAAAGTGGCAGTCACATACGAAATTATTCTTCGTTCGGAAATCAATTTATATCGCGCGCAATGTTCGAGTGTATTTTCTATTGGGTAATCACTTTTAACAATTTTAATTTCTCAGGTTTAATGTCTTTAATTATACAATACCTCGGATTGATGACACATTTTTATCAAATGACATATGTATGTGTCATTAAAATTCTTATTTTGGCCTCGATGTCACGAAGGTATCTTCGAACCAAAATATATAAAAAATTCCAATAAAATATTAACACCAATTAAAAGTTTCCATTTTCAAAGCAGACCATTCCTATGAATTTAAATAGCTCTTGTTCCGCGTTAAAGCTTCATTGCTTCTCCTTTTATCTAACTCTTAACAACTACCATTCTAAACTGTTTGCTTCGTCTCGACACATATTATTTTGTTTCCCTCGATTGCTCTTAAATAATTCTGACAAGCGGACATTGCACTGTCCGTTGCTCGAAAGATGACACAGAGAACATTGTAGGACCGATTCCCGTGTTAACGCTCTCGCGGAAGTAGAGTAAACGCGTTTGCCTTATCGGCAGAAATGATCCTCCCCTTATCCCCAATTTCCAGAAAACGCGGGACTCGTGACTGGCCGATTGTAAACGAACAACGCATCCCGCCTACCGTCACCGTCTCGCTTCTCCGTGGCCTCCTCCTAGCCTCTTCCATTCCTGTTTTCATTCCAGACTTTCGATTATTATTGGCTAAGTTGCGCGCTGAACAAAAGACGCGATTAGGTGGAGCGGCGACCGACCACCCTCGCTCCTCGCGTCGATTAGTTTATTGGTCTTCTTGTTTGCGTATAGAAGTGGGTTTCGGGAGATCGTAGACAAGTGGGGACTGTGCAGGTTAGACGAAGCGAGAGGGTGCTCTCTTACCCCTTGATAGAAATTGTGCCATATTTTCAGTAATGGACAATGTATACTTTTATCATTAAAGATAAATTGATTTATATCAAGCGAGCGCAAATCGAGAAACAGTTACAAAGTTTTCCATGGGCACAGATCGTTTTCCCCAGCGTTCTACGGTATCGCGGGACTTTTTCAGGAATAATTGACCGTGGCGTACGCGAAATCGCTGCTCGATGAATTAACCAGCGACTTTCCCGGCGCATAAATCGCTGGAACTGCGCCGCGGCACGCGTTCCCCGGCGTCTTCGGGGCCGCTTATCGACCGCAATAATCGAACGCGTCGCGTTTCACGGGTCAGCAATGATTAATTGACAATATTATTCCAGGCGCCGGCCCGATATTTCAGAAGCATTCCCGGCATTAATAAACGATTCAAGAGCGTCGCGGCCTTTCTTTCTTTCCGTCCCGATACGGATTCGAGATCGACGGCCCGGCAATATCGTCGACGACAGACATCGGACCGTTTGATAATAACGACGAGGATTAAAATCCCATTTATAATATGGAATGCGGCGCTGTTGCCCGCGAGCCGGAACAATGTTCGGATCGATTTCCTCGGCGCGAAGGGCGGAGAGGGAGGGGGAGGGGGGGGGGGGCACCGGTGGTCGCGCCGCCGCGACGATCGATGCGACAATGAGCTTCGCTTTTATTGCCATTGACCCTTTCTTTTTTTTTTTTTGTTGCTCTCCGCGGGACCAATAATGAACGCGGGTATTGAAAAATAAAGGCGGGCCGCCGCGGCGAGGGCATTGTTCTCGGATAGTTTTTTCGAACTAACGATGCGCAGGATTTGTCAGTAAATAACGCACCGGCGTTCGTCGTTCCCGTTGGTGGTCCACGGCGCGTTTTTTTCGGGCAGCCGCCGCTCACCGTTACAATTATCGTCAATTGCAGCGGCGCGGGCTTCGACGAAATTTCATTCGGACGACGGATAAATGATGAAGATACGAGCGCGCAATTTGATTCGACGTTATCGAACAGATGTCCCGTCCAAGATAAATTTGTTTAGGCAACAATATTTTTCAAATCGAATTTCGATTGGAATCAAAATTCATTAACTGTTGTTGTTTGAAGAAGAATTTATTTGCGCAGTGCTGCATCGATTAACGTTCTCTGGGTTAATTGTTTCAATTAACTTGTTTTTCTGCTGCCGCGTCGGAAAGTTTGTTACGTTCAGGTACATTATTACGTTCAGGTACAGGTGATTATTATTGCATAACTAAATTCATTTTAGGAGTTATATTTACAAGGTGTACTATACTTTTAAAAAATTACGTGAGAAAACGGTCGAGAGTTCACAAGAATATTTATATTATTATTTGGATAATTTTATAATCTTCTATTATATAAATAATAAAGAATTACTCGATTAAATAGGTAGGGTAATTTGTTACGAATTATGAATAATCGTTATTCAAATAAAATATTTGGCTTTTCAATTAAATGAAATGAAAGTAAAATGCGACAGTTTAATATTCATACTTTTTACGTATACTCTTCATTAATTGCTTATTTATGGGACCATTTTGTTCTACATTGTTTTACCATTTTTGTGGTAACTGGTAAATTCCAGCACTTTATCGAGCGTTTCTCAAAAACGAAATTACATGTATAACAAAAAGAGGAAGCGAATGCGAACAGAATAAAAATCGGCGAAACGTAAGAATTATTTCGAATCGCAATCAATGCTCGCAGCATTTGATATTCAGGTAACACCGGCAGGGCAACGGCGTAGCCAGCGCGACAACGTCAACGGAGGCTAACGCCGACGCCGGTGTTTTTCCGGTGAATAGCCTCCAATTAACTGTGAGCTACGCGAGAAGCGAGCGAAATAATTAGAGGCAATGAATTCGCTCCTGTAGTCTTCCGGTAAATTAGATTTCTCGACGCTGCGAAGCGGCAGTTTGACTTCCTATCGTTATAATTAGCTGTGTATTTTTCTTTCGGCGCCCCTGATATTCCATTGGCGGCGGCTGGCGGCCGCCAGTTTCGCGCGATTCTCGCGGCGGCGCGCCGAATAAAAGAATATTTTCACGGGACGGAAAAGCGAAACGGAGCGAAACGGGAAACATTCGGAGTTACAAAGCCGGGAACGCAAACGGCTATGATTTCGCCGCGACCGTTTAATTTGATTCCCGATATGGGTGGTGGGGGGACTATTCTTAATCGCTTTCGCGAGATTATCCCGAAGCCAACGATTACTTTCGCACGGTTGCTCGCGCTTGTCGTCGAACGGCGCGTTGACTAATCAATCTGCGATCTTTTTCCAGGCTGCGGTTTCGATGTAGGACACGATACTTTTCAACCACGCGCTTCATGGAATTAACGTCTTTGATCGGAAGCGTGTGAAACTCTCTTTCAATTGGGTTGTTTAGCGGCGACGGGATCTCGCCGCATCGACCCGCGAGTTTAACGCAGGCATGGGCACGTTTCGTGTCATTAGATATGTTATTTCAAGAGACGTGTTGCGAACGGTTTGGAAATATTATCTGAGACAACGTGTTGCTTTATTACGTAATTATTTCCTTGTCTGTAATGGTATCATTTAAGATATTATTTCAAGTAACGTGTTGGTTTATTTTATAATTATTCGAATTAATTGATTGAGATAATTATGAAATTATTCTTGAAAATGAGTGAACTACTTTGATGATAAGAAATATTTTGAATCGTGCGAAGATTGCTTGAAAGAAAATATTTTTATTGCTTATTATTTTGAGGTTATGTCAGAGTTATATGTCATTATCAAGATTATTTTAAAGATTATAATTTTATAAAATAACAGTAAATATTTTTTACTGTGTACTATTTCATGGATTATTTCTTTTCTTAAATTAGACAGCAGATATTTGCTGTAATTTATACCA
The DNA here is from genome assembly GCF_028453695.1 of Augochlora pura. Lineage (NCBI taxonomy): Eukaryota > Metazoa > Arthropoda > Insecta > Hymenoptera > Halictidae > Augochlora > Augochlora pura. The sequence goes on along the minus strand of NC_135773.1, from coordinate 4,278,575 downwards.
ATCATATATTAACTTTTACTTGCGACTGATTGTGAGTTACTAGAATTTTGCCAACAATTCAGCGAGCATCTTTTGACAATCGTTTTCTCGGATTGCATTTTGACGTGAACTGGTCCAGTTTCGCGAGCGCCCTTTGAACTTCGATCTCGAGTTTGCAAATAAGAAGAATTTGCAAAGAGCAGATACATTGAAGTATTTTGAATATCTCTGTGTCACGTCTTCGTAGTATGACGAACGAATTCACGTTCGCGTTTGTTTCAGAAATAAAACGATGTTCAAAAGACTGATGTCCAAGAGAGCGTAAAATAGACCTTCAGTGACACGTATTTAACTCTTAAACGATACTGTTCCGAACATAGCTATTCCATTCTCCGAATTTTTGTATATTTTAAACAAAAATTAAGATATACGTGTAATTTTCTGTTATTGCAATTTTCTAATTCTTCGACTGTTACTACCTCTGCTGATATTTATTTAACTCTTAAACGATACTGTTCTGAATATAGCAACTTCATCCGTCAAGCTTTCTATATTTTAAACAAAAATTAAGATATACGTGTAATTTTCTGTTATTACAATTTTCTAATTCTTCAACTATTACTACCTATTAATTTATGATATAGTAAAATTTTCAGTGAGAAAAATTTCAGCCAAAATCGGGATTAAATTGTAAATAAAATTAACTATTCTTAACGACGACGAATCGACTTGAAATTCTTACAGGTCAAGAGACTGTTTCAACAGCCGCTCGTGTCGAATTGGCAAAAAATCTCCATAAATAAGCCAGCGATACCGTATCATTATCATCGATTACGATCTATTTTTGCAGCGCGCGTTTCCGCGAGGCCTCGATCGCTTCCGAAGAAAACTCGCTGGCCGAGGCGCGCTCCAATTTTCTTTTCTCCGCAGCCTGACCAGAATCAAGGCGAGAAAAAAAAAATGAAACGAAACAATGTTGCGTGTTCAGCTGTCGTAATGGAAATTCGCGTTCGCCGTCAGCGATTCTAAAGCTTGAAATTACAAAGTTTGACGGAGAGTTGCCGGGGTAGTTATTCCCTCCGCGAAGAAAGGCTCGAAAATCAGGCAAGTTTAATGCGAAAATATATACGTGTATATCGTCGACGGGAGGACGAGGGAGGGGGAAGGGGGAAGGTGGAAGGTAGAGGGACCGGCCGGGATGGCGAAAGCAGGATTGTATTTCCATTAGTTAATTTACTTTCCGGGGGACGGTTCCGTTCCTAAAACTGTTTGCAGCGGCGCTCGAACACGTCCCGGCAAAGTATCCGCGTTAAGCCGGTGGATCACAATTAAAGCTCTCCGGCGGCCCTCTTCATCTGCGTGAAGAGGAACGGAGCCCGGGAGAGAGAGAGAGAAAGTACAATTAGGGTAACAAGCCTTCTATCAGATTCGACGGCGATTCCTACTGCGACGATTCCACGCTCGGTCGGCTGCGCGAGCCGAAACTTTTCCGAATTCCCGATGCCAGCTAGGCAAGGAGCACAAGTTGATAGGAAAGACTTGCCGGGTGCTGGTCGCCTAAATCCTCCGCGGATTCGTTATCATTCGCCATATCGTTTCACGCAAAATCGGTCGGGCGAGTCGTGCGTTTGATTAACCCCTTGGCGTACTTTGACAATTTAGATTCGCGATGGAGATTTTTAGTAATAAAAATTTTTATTGTTTCGTTATTAATATTTAAAGATTCAAGTAAACGTAAGCACGCAACAATTGTAAAATTTTATTTTGTTCCAAGAAAAAGGAATCTTTTTCTTTTATTTGTGCGATTGAAATAATCTAATTATAGTAATTATAAAGAAAATGCTACAGTAAAGGGTTAAACATACGAAAATTTGTTCGTTAACTGTCCTTTAACAAGTCTGTCTCGTGATAAAGATTTTTAGTAATAATTTGTTGTTAGATATCAATATAAAAATCTCTCTTGATGTCAATATTTAAATATTCAAGTTAATATAAGAACATAGGATATAAAATTAAAAAATGAAAAAAATTAAATTATTATCATACGAATATGTAAATTTCGAAAATTAAAACTAGCTCAAAAACGTCTTAAAATTATCCGGTCTTTAACCTATTTTAAAAATTAAAACAATTAAATTATTGTTGTATGAATATGTAAATTACGTAAATTAAAAATCTCTCAAAAAACGACTTAAAACAGTTTAACGACTACATGTTTCCAATTCATATAATTCATGGAACTTCTCCGTGAACGCGTCGCAGTCAAAGGGTTAATGGTTTTCAATGCTTACAACGTACTACTTATACGTACAACTTATCCACGAAGTCAACAGACTTCCCAGTTAATTTCCTCGCGACTTTGTCGCCGTACTATATGGGGACTGCCGGTGAAATTCCGTGGAAGTTCGCAGCCGAAAACTGGAAACCCTGGGGATCTTCTCCCGTTTTTCATCGAGCGGCGCAGAAACAATCCGAACTACTCTACTTCGTGCGACTTGGGTTGCGCCGGTTGGGAGCGAGAGAGAGAGAGAGAGAGAGAGAGAGCGAGAGAGAGAGAGAGAGACGGCGGTAATAAGGGCGAGCTTTCTCTGCAGCCGTATAAAGGGTTCGCCGAAGGTGCAAAGGTTACACCTTCGCTCCACAATGAAGCCATAAGGATTCCGCAACGTTAGTAGACGTCGGCTTCGCGGCAGACAGGGAAGCCTGAAGTTTCTGGCGAGGAGGAAACGAACACGGGCGCACCCCGGCGATACGAAACGCTCACCCACGGTCAATGGAGAGATCTCTTATCGTCAATTAAACTCTTCTGGCAGCTAATCGAGCGATTTAATCGAATCTCACGTAACGCTAATTTCCTTAATCCGTTTGCGTCGAACGCGCTTCTGTTTAAGCTCCTCGAGGCAAAATATCGCTTTCTTGGGGCCTCGGCCGTGGTAAACGATATCTTTCGAGTGCGATTGATTAACTTTTTACGTCGGTCCGTTTACGTCATCGCGAGATTCATTGAATGATGACAATAATTCAACTGAATCTTTTTATGCATTTGTGACACGTGCTAGATTTAAAATAGAAGGAAACGTATAAGTAAATAGAATATTTATTTTCTGTTTAAAATGAGTAATTTTTAACTTAACGAGGACTCATTTTCCTTCGTTTTAATTTTTATATAGTAGTAATTATTATACTGTATAAGGGCCCAAATATTTTGAGTTTTCTCTGCTCAGAATTAAATTTTTAAAGAAAGTTTTTTAAAATAATACTTAGAGTAATGGATGCTTTAATGTCTTTTGTATTTCTGAAGCATTGTTGCGATCATAATGGTCTCAGTGTACAAGAAGAAGGAAATAAAATAATGAAAAATAAGATAAGGAAGAATAAACGTACAAGACAAACGTATCCTGTACTCAATTTTCCTTCAAACTGCATGTACAATTTATTAAAAGATTCAGAGTACTTTTATAGAACTATTAATAATCGTTAACAATGCACGCGTAATACAATAGTTTTGTGAAAATATATAGTCTCTTTTACAACAAATATTCTATAAAAAAACCCGCGCGTAGAATCTCGGCTTCGGAAAATTGATCCGGCAATGAACCAGCATCCATTCAAAGTTAAATCACCAATTTTCACTAATAAAAGCGCTCGATTCGACGCCAATTAAAAAGCTGGTATCGGACATGAAAATCCATCGTTCGGTGACTAACTTTTTATTTCCACTGTAGACCGTATAAAGTTCGAGGTAAATTGATGCACCGGTTTGTAAAATATTTTGGTCAGCGATTTCGCGTGACACGCTTTTCGAACTACCCTCCCCCTCTCTCTCTCCGGTTACAATATCAATCCATAGACCAAACGCGTAAAATAGCTTTCTGTGTTATAATTAAATTGCCCCAGATACTGTAGCAAGTATCGCTATCATAGAACCAAGGAACCAAGATGTGTAATTCGAGTGAAATCGAATCGCGTCATTTCTCATCAGTTTTCAAATATTATTTCCAAACGATATTGGTACTATTATTGTTACAGATTATAACGAATTTCTTGTTAGGTTATATTTATTTTTGCAGGAAATAACTGTGTATTATTTATTTTTTTAGATCCTGTGAAAGAGGTCTTCAATTTCTCTCTTTAATAGATAAAATTAGATAAAATTTGCCTTCTAGATATAGCCACGATTAAATACGTTTAATTAATATCGAAATAATTAAGTGACTCGATGCAAATGAATAAAAATATTTTAGAGATTTAGAAGAATTTAGAAATATCTTTGGATTACATCTGAAATTATCAGCAAAGAAAAACAATAGTTTACGAAGCTGCAGCGCTTTGCGTTTAATATAGTTTCTATTTCGCCTAAAAATTCGCAGTCCAATTATCACATAATTAATCACGTCAATTCCACGTAATCTTTTTAATACAACATTGCTATAAAGTACTAACTGCAATATACAACAAAAGCAAGCAGCAGATACTAAACTCACACACGCGAACGTTGCACACGTGAAGACACCTACGTCCGACCGAGCATTCCGCAATTAAGCAGAGCTAATCAAACCAGTAGGCCGCAATTTTCCGGAATGGAAGTCGTCTAACTAGCAACGCTCGTCTGACGTCCACGGTAACGAGACTTTATAGTGATTCACAGGAGTATCCCTCTTCGGAGCAAGGATCGGTCGGACGGTGCAGTTTGTTCGAACGATTTGTAGCCCTTGTCCTCCCTCCCGCTCGTATCCCCCTAACCGGAGAATTACCCTTCGTCACGGTATCTTCATCGGCGGTAACCGATCGCGTTCCAACCCGAAGATCCCGCGCCTTTTCCTTCGATCGCAGCGGGTCCGTTCTTAATTGCCCGCCCCGTCGAATGCCACGCGCGAAACAGCCGGGAAATGGGCTGATACGATTAAAATCGACTCCCCCACCACCCTCGAATTGTTTAACGAGCCGCATTACGGCCGGGTGGGAACGGTAAAAAGGAGAACGCGACGACGGTGTGCGTGTGTGTGGGTGTGTGTGTGTTAGTGTGCAGCGATCAGCTGACCGCCGCTTTTTGAGCGCCGGTAATGGAACGTAATGGAGTGGCCGCGGAGAAAATGAACATCCGAAACGGATGCGCGCCGGGAAGGAAGCGGGAGGGGGGGGG
>NC_135773.1:4272798-4273353 GCF_028453695.1 Augochlora pura | reverse complement strand
TTTATTAAAATAGAAGAAAATAAGTAATTCTTATCTATTTTATATAAAGTAAAAATTTCTTTAGCTATCCTCTTCTATGTACTATTTATCTACTACATGACTTCCATGATCAATAATAATTTGAACAATATTAATAATATTTTACAAAAGCAATTAATTGCACTAAAATTCGAACGCGTTCTTCCATGAAATATAATCCACCTAAATTAAACCACATTACCGAAAGGAACGCGATCGCATCGTTGAATATTCGATTCGATCTCTCAGAAGACCTCACCTCATTCACCTCCGCATAAGGGTAAAACAGACGGCGCGGACAATAAACAAAGCGGGACAACGATAACGCGAAGATTTAAATGAGTTTCGCGGCGCGAGGACCCGCTCGCAGTCCACGGAGCTCTCCGGCCGATTCTTTTGTCCTCGTTAAGGGTTTCCCATTAAGCAGGACTCCGTAATTAGAAATAGCTCGTTTGTGTGTTGCGTCGGCAATTAGCGAAACGCCGGGAAGGACATTTAGCGGTGGATTCGCGATTCACTCCGCCATGGAGTTTCGAG
>NC_135773.1:4266403-4272298 GCF_028453695.1 Augochlora pura | reverse complement strand
AAATGATAGAATTTCGGGAAAAATTGCAAGAAATTGAGAACAAATCAAATAATTTATCGAATTAAATTTTACGCGATTGAGAAAGAGCTTTACTTATCACCATAATTAAAATGCATTATACGAACGTAACATAATAGAAACGGTAACTCCTAAATAATTGACGTGAAACAATAAAACGGAACGTCGAGCTCGTTATCTTCGATCAATTCGAAAAACATTCCGCGAGGACGGACGCGGTAAGAGGATTGCCGCAATCCCGTGCGCCGAGTATCAAACAAGACAAGCAACAAAGTTTCTCAGCCAAGTGTGCTGCAAGTGGATCAAGCCGACCGGTGCGGCGCCGGTGTAAAGGTCCTTGTCAGTGGAACAAGTCGATCTAATGTCCTGACCATGAACGAGCCGTGTCCGTTCACAGATGGTGCACTTTGTCATTGTCACTTAGGTACCAGATATTTACAAGTTGTTAACGATCCCCCTGATCCGCCAAAATTTGCACGTACCTTTCACCATGATTGAAACTCGGCGACGCCGTCGTCTTGTGACAAAGAGCAAGCCGAACGCGCGAACCGGGAGCCATGTCGTGGAATTTCAGTTCCGAAGACGCCCGGAACTTTCGTACATCTCTCGTATTTGCATACTTGTTTATTCCTCGAGCAAGATTTCGGAAAGTTGCCCGCGCAACAATACAGACAACTTTCAGACAAATTGCTGCAGGAGCAAAAATGCTGGCCGTTAGAAAACGATGTTTGACAAATTAAGAACGATGTTAGGCGAATGATACTGAATTTTGATCTTCTTGAAATTATTATAGCGCGTTATTATAGTGCGAGGGGTTGAAGAATATTTTTCGCTAAATGTGTGCTAGTATTTGCTGTAGAAAATAGAAAGTTGCACAGACTACTCTATTAAATATTAAATTGTGTTTAAAACTGTTCGAACGAGAACACTGTAAAGCATTTCAAAATTTCTTGCTACATCCAATAATGTTAATCATTTCAGTGCTGACTAAAATAACAGAGTATAATAGAAATATATTATTTTACTTTACTAACAGTTCAATTATTTCAGCAATTATAAAGAAAAATTCTATAGACTCGACAAAATTATTTAACCAGAAGCACTGCTAATAATGAACCAAAGCTAAAATGAAGCACTACTAAACGATCGAAACTTTAATCAACAATTTCTCAAAAGTTAAAACATGCAACCTGCGCCCTCTCTCTCTCCACGAATTTAATTTAACCAAGAAGCGTCACAAAGCGCCACTAATGCATCTCAAAAACGGAGTGTTCCACTTATTCCGCGCGAGTTACGTTCGACAAATACCGTGTGCCATTACAAGGAGTAATTGCAGGCATTGTTGCCATAATTTTCACGGCTCGATTGCGCGCGGGACAGGGCGGTTAAAAGCGCGGAAGTCTAACGGCGGGGATCGACAATCGGGAGATCCGTGGCGGTGCCGCGCGACGAATACCCGCGGCGCACGAGAATGGAAATTTTAATGAAGATCCATGAAGGGCCGCCGTTAGCCGGTGTAACACTTTCCAGAACACAGCGGCCGCCGCGTTCGTGTTTGTTCATTACCGCGCATTCGGTAGCGGTTCGAGTGGCGTCGCTGTTAACGAAATGCTTTTAAACGCTTGCACGGCCGCGGCCGTGGCCGCCCGGATTAGGATTTATACGGGCTGATTGCGGCGATACCACGCCGCGCCGGCAAGAACGGATCGGGGCGCAGCAGCGCGTCGCGGGGATTTTCGCTGTTGCGTCTGCCGCGAATCGTGGGAACACTGAATCAGAAGAGTTGTCCGGTTCGAAATACGAACTTGTCCCTTGGTTACATTGGACGGGCAAATTTGTTCGCGATTCTTGGGAATTTCTTGTGAAGATCGGACATATTGGATTCTCTGCGATTTTTGGTAAATTGTTGAATATTCTTCGAGCCATTTTTGACCATTTTTCAGTCCATTCTTGACCATTTGTTGATCCATTGTTGAATATTCTTCGGTCCATATTTGACCATTTTTCAGTCCATTTTTTACCATTTTTCGTTTCATTTTTCAGTCAATTCTCCAGTCAATTTTAATACATTTTCTTGATCACACCTTCCTATATCAGTCAGCACTCTAAAGGTTACTCTCATCTCGCATGACTTTAAAAATCAATTTCAGATCTTTTGTTTTCTGTTGAATCGAATGCTTCGTTTAATTCTTTGAGAATTTTATATTAGGTTGGCGCATTTGAAATGTCGGATGTTTACGTAAATATATAAAACTGTATATCTTTTTTCAAAAGCTGTTGATTTAATCAAAATATGCCCCGTTTGCTTTACTACACCCTTTTCAACAAGATATCAATACAGAAATGCCTGTCTTAAACAAATTCTGATCTTTCGAATTAATAAACTCTGTTATGGAATATTTCAGAGTGTCTTCATTTGTATACTATTTAGCCCGCAGAAGCTCGGGCAGATTTCGAGCAGTTTTAGGACAGTGTTGTCATTATACGTTGTTCGACTGAAGAATGTGACAGCGACCTGTCATAAATAATGTCGGGATTAAGAGAAATAGAATGAACCCCAGCATGAAAAACGTAAACACTTGAGTTTTTCTCCTCTGACGTCAGCTCTCCTACGTTGCCAATAGATTCGCCCTCGGCGCGTGGCTGTTCCATTACAAACCGCGCGAAGCATGTTGACCAGCTCTGCGCTTGCATTTTACCACATTTTCGTAACTTCCCCTCTACCTCTCGGACGTTAGAGACCCTTAGCGGACGGCTGGCGGATATATCCGCCCAAGCGTGTTTACCGTTGCGGACGGCTGGCGGATATATCCGCCCAAAATACTGCGCGCTCCAATACCCGTTGTCCACAGAGACGCTCGCCCGTCGAGCGCCGCCGTCCGAAGCCACTTCCACTGGAAATCTGAAATAAATCTTCTGGCTTATAGTATTTCTATCTTCTGCGATAAAGTGCATTTTATTAGGTTGGTGCATATGAATACTATATATATACTATTTAACCTGTATGAATACTATATATACTATTTAGCCCGTAAAAACTGCCCTAAATGTTTAAAATAGCGAAAGTCGCTAGGGGAAAGATCTATATTTTATAAAATTTTATATTTTACTTCATTTAATTTCGCAATTGTTTTGTACGACGTATGCGTAGTTTTTGTGGGCTAAACAGTATGTAAATGGAGACAGTCTGAAAAATTCCATACTACAGTTTATTGATCCGAAAAATCAGAATTTCTTGAAGACAGACATTTAGGAATTAAACTCGCGTTGGGAAAAGTGTATTGAAACAGATGGGGCACATTTTGAACTTCAATCCATTTTTTGAACTCTGTTAGTATATAATAAACAGTATTTAAAATTAAGAATAATAATGAAAGATCACTTGAGTGCTCAAGAGATATTATAATTATTGAATGTACGATAGCTGTCAATTTCTTTAAAATTTTAAATATTTTAAATGATTAAAATTTTAAGTAATTTATGTCTATAAAATATCCGAAGTAAATCGAAGTTAATATAAATTGAAATCCAAGATCATGTTCTTAAATATGTTTCTCCTACTTCCGTAACTCTCGTACCAATTAACGTCGAATAATTATCAAACAGATGCTCTCGTCATACTCTACTCTGTTTATATATAAAGATCACAAAATTATTACAATCCATAACTGTCCAAGATAAAACTTCATATGCACATTTTATCATACACCACTAACATATATTCAGTAAAAATACATCGAACGCGGTCGAATTAAGCGGCGAACTTTCCCAGCCGTAGACCCTCGAAAGCAAAACTGCCCCATTACCGAGACATTCGGTTAAAGTATGATGATTCTATCGCGCAGATTATCCAAGTAAGCGATCTTATACTTCTCTCGGAAGTGTATTAAAATGTAGAACACATCCGGCGGAATCCGCGGACATTATAACTTTCTACGATCCCGCGCGGAAAGTTTTGAGTTTTAGGTCAGTAAACTTCATTCATTTAGAAGCGGAGCATCCCTAGATTTGTAGACCTAATGGATCCGGAAGGACCTATTAATGACGCCGCGGTCATGATCCCCCGGGGAACAATTAGAACGTAAAGAGATCGTGGACCGAGCGACAATCGCCGTATTTACGATGGAACTTCGGATTGTGTTAGACCGACGTTGCCGGCAACAGAAATTTGATCGCGGCGAAACAGTGGAAAATAATATTCCCCGTAGGCAGCGCAATTGTTGTTCATCGTTTCGTGCCTGGCCGACGGAGTTCCAGTTTTTCCTAACTACTTGAATCGTTAATAGGCAAAGTTTTCGATTACTCGCGACGAATTTGGGAACAGCTGAATTGTTTTATTAATTCTGTTGGACGCGGAGCATTGCTTGCGAAGCAATTGGTTTAGGGTTAGGATAATTTTATAGAAAAATTTAGAACAATGCAGAGTCGGCAACGCTATTCTTATAGTCCTTAGTGCAAAACCGTCTATTAACCCAAAATAATCTTCGTACTACCAAAGTTCGCATTTAAAAAAATTGTTAAGAGTGAAACTGTTGGTACGAATCACAAGTAGCAATTAAATATGCATAAAATGCACTTTGTCACATCTAATAGAGACTCTGTTAGTGGGAAAAATTATTTTAGATTTGCAGTTGAAATGGCTTCGAGTGCAAGGGGTTAAAAATGATACTAATGATGAACCAAAAGATCAATCACAATACCAACGTTATTAAAATATTAATTATACCACACAGATATATACATTAGCTTCTCCAGCTCTTACTCTATTTCATTTGGCTCTAGCAATTGCTGTCCTCAGTAGTCCAAATCCAACTCGACAAAGATTCAGTCTCCGAACTCCCCAGCGAACACATCGGATCCCCGAAACCCCGCGCGGCGAATCTAATGACAGCGTACGTGTGCTTCTTCTTCGGAATTCTAGTTTAGGTAGCTGTCGGGATCGTCCCGGCTCGGGCAGAGGTCTTAGCGAGCGGAAGGGGCCGGGAAACGGCAGGGTTTGCAGCAGGAGGGTAGGATAAATGCCGGCGAAACGTAGAAAAAGATCTCGTCGGTGAGATCGAAGAGGGTCAGCGGTTCTCCGCTCGTTATTTCCACACGATCGAGATCGCGCTGTCGTTGACACAGCTTTTCACCGCGCTGCCCGACGAAAACGCTATTCAGACAGACATAATGGCCCGGCTGATGCGCGCGGACACGTGTGCGCGCACACGCAACAACCATCTGCCCTGTGTCCATGCACACGCTGCTTCGTTCTCACCTGTGTGGGTGTGTGTGTGTGTGTGTGTGTGTGTGTGTGCATTTGTGTGTTTTCGTGTGCGCGATTGTGCTGACGGAGCGGCGAAGTCGCGCGAGTCGCACGCGGGAAACCGAGTCGAGTCCATCGACACTCGATCGACCGCGCGTTTATTATACGCGTGAAAAGGAACCGCGCGCGGTGAAAAGGAACTCGGAAGATTCGTATCAATGCGGGGACCGCGATACGAAGCGGTTCGAGCGTGCACCATTGTGCCCCCGCCCGTGCCCCGCGAGCGTCGTCTGCCGGTCCTTTTGAGCCGCGGCGCCGAGAGCCGACCTGTTTCTGAGAAGATAACGCCGTTACCTGCAGACTGTCCGCGAATCAAAAGGACCCGCGACCTCTCTCTCTCTCCCTTACTCACTCTCTGTCTTTCTCTCTTGCTCCCTCGCACTCTCTGTCTTTCTCTCGCTTTCTCCCGTTTGGCCGTGTGTCGCGAATTGTTACTGCGACGTCGATTCCTCTGATGAATCAATGTACCTGTGTGTCTGCGCGTCTCTGTCCGCCTGGCGCTTTCATTCACGGATATCGGGCGAGAGGAAAGAATATGTATAATCAGCAGACTGCAGACATTTTTGTGGATA